>NW_026642959.1:0-138085 GCF_028554395.1 Pezoporus wallicus | reverse complement strand
ACTGATTTTCCTTTCCTCAGTTTAGTTGGGGTCTCAGTGATTTATAGGGTGGGGAGGGCCCAGCTGCTATGGGCTTTTCCCAGGAAGGATGGAAACCCAAGATCTAAATGGATGAACTGATCTTTTAATGCAGTTATGGAGCAATGGGATATCGTGCGTGAGCCAAGTGAGTGAAATGCAAATTCTTCAACAGGTCTGTGTTTGGAACCAGGCTGCTGAGTTAAATCACAGTCAAATTGGGCTTTGCCACCTCTTTTCAGGCAGCTGTGGAACTTCACCCTTTCAGTTTTCCTCCTCAAGTTCTGCCTTTCTCAAAGCCTTTAAGAGAAGCTCTAAGGAGTTTTCTAATTTATACCCACAGTGGTTTGTTAAAAACAAAGGCAAGAATGTTATCAGTAGAATTTGCCGCAGGAGAGTTGCACTTTGGTTTGAGGCAATGGGGATTAAAGAAACTCAAAGCAAACATGCAAACAAACCAGGACCCTGAAACAGCAGGAAAATCGAAGGTAATGAAAAAACCCAACCAAAAGTCTTTATTTCCTATGCAAGAAGTCATTCCTGGCACAAATTGCAGCTCCCCCATATCTTGGTTGCTATAAAATCACAATGCCACCAGGGAAAACAGTCACCACAGGGTTTCCCCACACACCCAAAACTTCCCTATTTCTTTAGCAGCTCATCACTCAAAGGTGAGAGATGTCCCTGATCCAACTGTGTTAACAAGCTCCTCTGGGAATGGATTTGGAGCTGATGGGCTGATAGGAAGGAGAAGGCTTGGCTGAGTCCTGGATGGAGATTTTCCACCTGTGGTCACTTGAGCTGTGGCATCTCCAGTGGGAAAAACACTCTTTAATCCAGGGGAAAATAACCCAAACAGAGATGTGACCCTGGCCAGCACTAAGAAATAAATCTTCATTCTTTTTTTTATAATTTATTCTTTATTTGTACTTTATTCTTTATCATTTACGTTGTATTTTTTATTATATATATTTTTTATTTTATATATATATATTATATATATTCTTATTCTTTACTCTTATTCTTTGTTCTTACTCTTTACTAAAGTTACCAGCCTGAAGCTGACTCTTACTGTTGCCAGCAGGACATGACAGTATCCACATATGCCTGCTCTTTAGATGCCCATTTCCCCTTCAAAGCTGCATTTCATCTACTTCTGAACAAAATCCATTCCTTTTCCTATGTGATTTTTGTTCCTTCTTGGTACCATTGCTCTCTGTGGTCACCTCCAAGAGGTGCAAAATGGTCACAGGAGTCCCTCTAGGTATCAAAAGGCAGAAGTTTTGAAATAAGTAGCTAGAAAATCATGGATCAGGATTTCTTATACAACACCACCATCTATTGGATGCTGCTGGGAATATCCACTCCTTTTTATTTAAGATAAAAACTTTTCTTTAAGTGCTGGGAAGCTTTGGGTAGCCAAGTGGCTTGTTCTTGCCCAGGAAACTGAGAGATAATAGATAAGGAAACTAAGACCATCATGTTACCTCTACAGTTGGCTGATCCTATGTAGGCAGTTTATTTCCTGACCCTGTTAAAGCAATGTCAGATGGTTTAACAGCTTCAAACAAAGTCCCCTCACATTTAGAAATGATGCTTTAAACCCCACTTTTCCTAATGCAGTTCTTGGCTGAGGCTTCAGGTTGTATGAAATGTAGATTATTGTAGAATCATAGAGTGGTTTGGGTTGGAAAGGAGCTTGGTTCCAACCCCCTGCCATGGTCAGGGACACTACACACTAGACCATGTCATCCAAGACTCTGTCCAACCTGGCCTTGAACACTGCCAGGGATGGGGCAGCCACAGCTTCTCTGGGCACCCTGTGCCAGTGCCTCAGCACCCTCACAGGGAAGAGCTTCTTTGTTATCTGTAACCTGAACTCCCCCTGTTTCATTTGAACCCATCACCCCTTGTCCTGTCACTCCAGTCCCTGATGAAGAGTCCCTCTCCAGCATCCTTGTAGCCCCCTTCAGACACTGGAAGCTGCTCTGAGGTCTCCACACAGCTTCTTTTCTCCAGGCTGAACAGCCCCAATGTTCTCAGCCTGGCTCCATACAGGAGCTGCTCCAGCCCCTGAGCGTCCTCTTGGCCTCCTTTGGACTTGATCCATGTCCTCCTGATGTTGAGGATATCAAATTCACTCTGCCTTTTAAATGCTTTTTTCATTAAATAGTCTGGGCTATCCATACACAATTTGAAGTGCTAATTCCTGGTGTTTTAAATGATTCCTTTCTCCATCAGTTGTTTCCTACAGATTCACAGATCCCTCTCAGAAAGTGTCCCCATTGCACATCTTTACTCCTGACAAAGCCGTCCCAGATTTTATAATGAAAGCAAAGGAAAACACATCAGATCTCAAACCAGGTAAGGTCTCAACCTTTATCCCATGGAGGTGAAGGATTTAATTCCTTGTTGTTGATGTATGTAAATCACACCCATCACCACCTAAATAATCCCAGGGGAGCAGCTGGGCTTATTTAGGTGCTCTCTGATGCTGAATTAAATGGGTGAGGATGCCTATACAGTAACCAAGTTCCTGGGTTACTGGTGGATCCATCCTGGTAACCTGCATGGGGTAGGAAACCCACCTTTTGTTACAGAACATTAAGTGCTAGGCAGGAATAACCAGGGTCATTCCCTACTAGGGCTTTTGGGGAGTAAAGAGGTGACTTCTGTCCTTTCCTGGAAGGCCCTGCAGCCCCCTCTCATCTTTGGGAGCACAGTAATGGAAGCATTTCTGATTGAAAAGTAAAGGCAGCTGCATCAAAATGAAAAAGAAGTTGTGCTTTATTTTTTCCTTCTAAGTAGCAGCATGAACTGAGATAAAGGAGAGCTGGATTTCACCTACACTGAGGGTTGAACGCTTCTAAGAGTGCTTCCCAAGAGGTAATCTTGTTTTTGAATACGGATATGACACACTACATATTGCTATGTACTAAACCACCTTTGGGGATTTTTGAAGGCTGGATAAAACTCTTAAAGGGGCTGATATTGTTCAAATAAGACCTTCTGGTGCCATTAATTTTAAAACCTGTTGGGTGTATCCTGACCTGGCTCTTGGGAGCCCTTTGGGCTGACCCTTGCCTGGTCTGACAGCTCCCTGGCAGTTAATGTGTAATCCCCTGACTTGTTTTACCCCTGGCTCTGTGAATACCACAAAGGACAAGGCTCTGGAAGGACGGGTAGATGCTGCATGGGAGAAGACAGAGCAGCATTACCCTTCTAGCTGGAGCCTGGAGAAGCTGGGAGTATTAAAACCCATTTCAAGTGGATCTGAGAGCAAAGAGGAAGAAATCCCTGATATGAAAACCCTGCTTTGTCCTGTGGCATCCACAGGATCCACAGGCCTTGTAGCAAACCTTACCTCCTCTGCTTTATTTCAGGGCAGCAGAAACCATCCCCTTGAGGAATCAGAGGGATGCTGGTGCTGTGAGCATGGGGCTCTTTTGCTTCATATTTTAAACGATCCCTTTCTTCACTCATTTGATAGTTTGTGCTGTAAGACTCTCGAAAGAGCAGCTAGCCAAACAGTGTGTTTTAGCTTTATATATCTGGCACCTTCCCCTTGTTCCTGTACTGAGATCTTGAGGATAACATCCACTATGATGGCTTTGGACTGCCAGAGGGAAATTGAGATGAGCTCTTAGGCAGAAGCTCTTCCCTGTGAGGGTGCTGAGGCGCTGGCACAGGGTGCCCAGAGAAGCTGTGGCTGCCCCATCCCTGGCAGTGTTCAAGGCCAGGTTGGACACAGGGGCTTGGAGCAAGCTGCTCTAGTGGAAGGGGTCCCTGCCCGTGGCAGGGGCTGGTGCTGGATGAGCCTTAAGTTCCCTTCCAAAACAAACCTCTCTGGGATTCTATGGTTCTATGAGAGCAAGCTAACTGCTACCTAACCAGGAGGTTGTGATGCAAGGTTTTGCTTGGCTGTAGGATTATAACAGCATCTGGACGTTCTCCTATCCATAATGTCAAGAGTTACATCTTGGATAACACTAGCAACAGTCTGCTTGGTGAGTCCTAGGGCAGCTTGTTGAAAGCTTGGCCAAAAAGCAAGATCTTACCAAATCGGAGTAGGAAAGCCACAAATGGAGGTCCTTTCCCCAGGAATACAGGGATAAATATTCAGTTAACTCTTCAGCAGAGTGTGGACCCACAACCTGCATGGATAATATCTAAACGAAGGCAGCAAGGTATGGGTTTTCAGTTTAATTTATCTCCATTCCAGTCAGTGTGCTCAAGCTGCAGGGAGATGTGATTGCTGGGGGGAAGCCGTTGTGTATAGCACAAGCTGCAGCCTTAGACACATCCCAGGTTTCATATCTGCGCCTTGGATCACTTCAGACCAAGCACTTGGTTTGTCAAGCAAGAAAAAGCGAGGGTGAGCCTTTGTTAATTGTGAGCTTCAGGTCAATTGTCCCCTGGCAGGAGATGTGTGTGTCTGGGCAGGTGGATGCTGCCTCAGGGGGAGGATTGAGCCCCAGACCCAAACAGTTTGATTTTCATTACTTGGGTCACATCTTCCAGCTCCGTGGTGATGGCTCAGGAGCTGCTTTGCCTCCGGCATCTCTATGTGAGCAGTGAAAAGCAGCTCTAAATCCCCATTAATAACACCAGGAGACCACATGCGTTGCTCACAGGACATCTGAAATGAGGAGTCTGGCTCTGGAGGGGGAGCTCACCCCTTCAGCAAAGGGTCATCAAATAATGATGACTTAAGCATGGCTCTGCTTGTCAGATACCAGCCACGCGCACTCCTGCTTTGCTCTCTGGTGTAACTCTGTCAAGTGATGATTAATGTTAGGCAGGAAAAATCAATGAGGATTTATTCTGCCTGTTGTAAGCTGTGATTTTAGGAGCTGCTGATTTCTCCCAGGGAGAATTTATCTTTGATCAAGCCTGAATGTATCTTTTGTCTCCAAGTTAGGCATCGTGTCTAAAGCAAAGTGAGGCGAGAAATCCTGGCTCTGCACCATCCTACCCTAAGGAAAGCCACATTTGCTCTCAAAGAGCTCCTCCTGGGTCACAGAGAACAGCTATTTATTCCTCATGTACTCACACTGGACTGGCAGCACCCAAAAGATGAGAAATAATTCCCTTTTCCCAGCAGTTACTGGGGAATTCAAGGACTTCCATGTGTCAATGGCTTGAGAGGAACTATGAGGAACCCTGCAGTTTATTCATTCTGGTGTTGCCCTCCCTCCTTGCCTTAAAATACCTACTTGCTTCCAAGTGTGTTGGTGGTGGTTGTGGTGTTCAGCCAAGACTGGCCTTGGGAACTTGGTGTTTTCCTCTCTGAAAAAGAATTTACCTCCTATTGACTTATATATATGTATGTGTGTGTATATATATGTATATATACACACTTTATATTGACTTAAAGTGGTGTAACTGACTGATAGACAAAACCTGACATTCTTAACATTATTGAGGGATTTGGGCCTATTCAGAATTTTCAATTTAAAGACATAAAGCAGGTAATCTTCTTTTAGATTCACTATGGTTGAAGATAATTATATGTTCCCCTCTGGGGCTTCACAAACAGGGAAGACCTGTGGGTGATGTGTTTTGCCTTATTCCTTGCCATCTATGTGGTTACCTTCATAGGAAACCTGCAATTAATTGCATTAATCAGAATGGATTCCTGCCTACACACCCCCATGTACTTCTTCCTAAGCCACTTGTCTCTCCTGGATGTCTGCTACTCCTCTACCATCATCCCTCAAGCCTTGCTCAATGTTCTAGTGGAGAAGAAGGTGATTTCCTTCATTAGATGTGCCACTCAGCTCTTCTGCTTTGCAACCTGTGCCACCACCGAGTGCTACGTGCTGGCTGCTATGGCTTACGATCACTACATGGCCATTTGTAACCCCCTTCTCTACTCCACAGTCATGTCCCAAAGGCTTTGCATTGGGATGTTGGCTGGTGCCTACTTAGCTGGCGTGATCAGCTCTACCATACACACGGTTTCCATATCTCGTCTCCCGTTCTGTCGGTCCAAGACGATCAATCACTTCTTCTGTGATGGACCACCACTGCTAGCCCTCTCCTGCTCTGACACCCCTGCCATCGAGGTGATGGTTGCTGCCGTGGTGGGGTTCAAGGTACTGAGCACCACGGTCTTCATCCTCATCTCCTACTTGTCGGTCCTTTCCACTGTCATGCGGATGCGGTCTGTGGTTGGTCAACGCAAAGCTTTCTCCACCTGTGCCTCTCACTTCATCTCCATTGCTTTGTACTATGGCAGCTCCCTCTTCATGTACCTGCACCCCATCTCCAGCCAGTCCTCGAAGCATGATGAGGTGGTCTCCATGCTGTACTCTGTGGTTGTCCCCATGCTGAACCCACTCATCTACAGCCTAAGAAATGCAGATATGAAGAATGCCATGAGGAAAGCAAAAAGTAGAGTCCTCTGCTCTTTGTCCATTCATGGTTCCTAGTCAGCTGAAAGGAGAGGGCTACCCTGCCCTGGTGAGAAGCAGCAGGCTGGATATTGCACCTTCAAGGATGGTTCGATATTGCACCTTGAAGAGGATGGTTGGATATAGCACCTTCAAGGAAGGGTGGATATAGCACCTTCACAAAGCAGGGACTAAACATACTTGGAAGCATGACAGCTGGAAAACACGCTTCTCCTTAAACCAAGGCTACATTCTGTGCTGGCATGGACAGGACTTTCTCTGGCTGCAGCCTGAGACCTGACAGTGACTGTGTATTGGAAAGAAAGTTGTTGTCCAAACTGATTGTTACTTAAATATTACTTGAAATTTATATATCTTATTATTTAAATGCTATTAAACATAACAATAAACTTTATTTCACGATTCAGAGAGCAAAAGGGAGAAGGTGGTGGCTTTGCCCTGCTGGCATCAAACCACAGATATCTAAGCTCATGTTTTATATTAGCAAATGATTTCTGGTGTTATTTCTGGTTTTAAGGAAATATTAACTGATATTTCCAGGTATTTCAACTCCAGACCACAAGGTTTGGTCACGTGAAATGACAGAGGGGATATTGAGGTGAGCTCTTAGGCAGAAGCTCTTCCCTGTGAGGGTGCTGAGGCACTGGCACAGGGTGCCCAGAGAAGCTGTGGCTGCCCCATCCCTGGCAGTGTTCAAGGCCAAGTTGGACACAGGGTCTTGGAGCAAGCTGCTCTAGTGGAAGGTGTCCCTGCCTGTGGCATGGGTTGGAGCTGGATGAGCTTTAAGGTCCCTTCCAACACAAACCAGGCTACAATTCTAAGAAATAAAGCTGCAACAGTCTGTTGGTCAACAAAGCCCTTGTGCTAAATGGGGACAAGTCATATCTGAGCCTCTGCTCTGCTGCGAATTTAAGTAGGGGTGTAAAGAGCCTGAGTGCTGTTAGGAGGGAGGATTTGGGGTCTTCCTCTCCCCTGAACACCCAAGGTGCTGCTGGCCTGGGTCCCTTGATGAAGCTTTGGAGCAAATGCAGTACCCAGCTGTCTGCATCTGGGACTTCAAGCTGCATTATTCACCCTGCACAAGTGCACCCACGTATTCTTAGTGCCTCTTTTTGAATTCATGTAGTTCTTTTCAATATTCTTTGAATTGCACATTTTTCTTGTTTCCAAACTTTGATTAAGGGTTATTTCTCCCTCTGTTATATTGATTTTCCCATGTCACAAACCTTGGTTTTAGCCCAGTAACCTAATGGGGAAGAAAGACATTCAAAACCACTCAGAAATCCTTTTCTACCCTCCTCCAGTGCATCTCCTGGACTGTCAGTCTGGTGCCTTCCAGCAGAAAAACAGGTTGACATTGAAAACATCTAAAGCCATTTGTATACTTCTTCCTTCCCCACACTTTCAGAGCTGTTTTCTCCCCTGTTTGCCCCATCCTTGGTCTTTTCTAAATGTCTGGGACAAGGTTATCATTTAATATTTCTCCTAAAGGTTTTATAATGTTTCTTCATCTAGGAGAAGCATTCAGGACACACCGGCACTCAGGATTCTTCAGATGAAGACTGGGAAATCTGACTTCATCCTGATATATCCTCAAAGCAGCCACGTTTTGAGCCAATGCTTTTGACCAAAGTGTTGTACAATCACTAGTCAAGTGTATGGAAATAAATGCATCTGATGGAAAGGACTCCCCATGACCAGCGCAAACCATCCACACAGAGGATGCTTTGTTGTGCTTGTTTTCAGCTCCCTTCAATGCAATATTAGATGATCCCTGTGGATGTAAAGGGCTTCCTCAGGGAAACACTGAAAGGAAGAGGTATGTGATAGATGGGGAAATACAAAGCAAACTGTCCTGGGCCTGTCTTCCTGGGTAGGTCTCTGCAGGAGAACTGGTCTTGGAGGTGTTGATGCAGCCAGAAGGAGTTTGGGGAGAGAGGAATTGAGAGGTTGTTTTGCTGATCAAGTCAAACTAATTATCCGATGGAGGAGGGTCCTTTGGGAGAACAGTTTGCACAACACAAGCCTCTGAGGTAATGCCTCCTGTGAGATAAAACCCCTCCACCAGCCAGCCTGGAGCATCCTGCTCCCAAGCATCTCTCCTTCAACCCATCGCATGGTCTCCAGGAGGAGCTGCAGGCACTGCATCCACCACCACCTTCCTCTTTAACCAAGCAGGTACAAAAGGGTTTGATGGGTGGTGGGTCCAGTTTGACCCTGGTCATGCTGCCTCTCACATGCTTGATGGCATGTTGAATTTCACTCTTCTTCAGGGACTGTATTGATAGGGCAAGGGGTGATGGGTTTAAACTGAAACAGGGAAATTCAGGTTGGAGATAAGGAAGAAGTTCTTCCCTGTGAGGGTGCTGAGGCGCTGGCACAGGGTGCCCAGAGAAGCTGTGGCTGCCCCATCCCTGGCAGTGCTCAAGGGCAGGTTGGACACAGGGGCTTGGAGCAAGCTGCTCCGGTAGAAGGGGTCCCTGTTGGTGGCAGTGGGTTGGGACTGGGTGAGCTTTAGTTTCCCTTCAACCCAAACCGTTCTATGATAAACCCTGTTGTGAATAAAAGTGCCCTAGTATGGGGTAGGTTTGCTTCAAAAACACCAATGCTCCTGACCCCATCTACAACTGATTTAGCGATATTTTAGCATGAGAATATCCAAGCTAAAGCCTTAAAATTGTGGTTTATATTTTATGGTTTTTGTATTTTACACCCTTAGGTGCGTATTTGGTTTGCTCATAGGAAGCTCACTGCAATCCCACCAAAGCTCTGCTACAGCTAAGACCACTGCATTCCCTTAACCTTATGCAGCGTGGGGGTTCTTGGCAGGAGGTTGGACTGGATGACTTTTAAGGTCCATTCAACCCAAACAATACTATGATAGCCTGCAGTGTGAATAGAAGTGCCCTAATACAGGGTGGCTTTACTTCAAAAACCCACATTCCTGACCCCATCTACTACAGATTTAGGGGTATTTTAGCACTGATGTAGCCATTCATAGATTGACATTCCATTAAATAATTCATCTGCAGAGGCATTGTATGCTGGAGATAAAAATATCCAAGCTAAAGCCTTAAAATTTTGGTTTATATATGATATATTTTACACCCTTAGGTGCATATTTGGGTTGGTCATAGGCAGCTCACTGCAATCACAGCAAAGCTCTGCTGGAGCCAAGACCACTGCTTTCCCTTAACATTATGGAGGGTGGGGGGTCTTCAAAAGCAGATAAACTTAGAACGTAAAACAAATGTCAAGTACATGGCTTTGTGTTGTGATGAAAAGGATGCAGCACAAGTAATGAATCTACAGAAGAGCACTGATCCACTCTGAAAAATACAAAAAAGAGAGAAAAAAATCCTTAAAATTCCCAGAAATCAGAGAAGATACAAAATGTTTTCTGCTTTCCACATTTTGAGATGTACTTGTTCGATTTTATTGTATTACATTTGGATAGACATGATCTTTTTCAGTGTTTCATTAGTGATGTGTGTATTAATCATGGTAAAATTATTCTCTTTTAATTTCAGGCTCTGTAATGAGCTCCTTCACCTCTTTGACTTCAGATCTTGGGCTACAGACAGAAATACAGCATTACAAATACACCATTTTCCATTGCATTTACTTTGTGGATTAAACTCCAACTAAACTTCCACATTATTTCTCTCGTACGGGTTTATTTCACTGATTCCTTTCATTTCAATCCAAATCCATCAACTTGTTGAAATGACGGATACAGGAAACCTCACTGTTCTCTCCAGCTTCATCCTCTTGGGTTTCTCTGATGCCCCAGAGCTACAAACCACCATCTTCACAGTCTTCTTATCCCTCTATGTTTTAATGGTGCTGGGGAACCTGACGATGATCCTGCTGATCAACACTGACCCCCACCTCCACATCCCCATGTACTTCTTCCTGAGCCACTTATCTTGCATGGATGTTTGCCTTTCCTCTGCTATCATCCCAAAAGCTCTGGAGACCTTCCTGCTGGGGAGAAGCCACATCTCCTTTTGGGGTTGCTTTGCCCAGATGTATATTTTCCTGGCTCTGGCTGTCTGTGAGAGCTTTCTCTATGGGGTAATGGCTTACGACCGATACACGGCTGTGTGCAAGCCCCTGCTCTACACCACTGCCATGACCAGGGTGCGTTGCTATGGCATGATGGTGCTGGTGTACACCATCGGGTTCCTCACCTCCCTGGTGCACATCACGCTGGCAGGGAGGTTGTCCTTCTGTCAGGCCAGGAGCATCAACCACTTCTTCTGTGAGCTGCCCACCCTCCTGCAGCTCTCCTGCTCAGACACAAGCACAAATGAGGTCTTGCAGGTTTACAGCACTGTGTTTAACACCATGGTCTCTCTCCTGATGATCCTGGTGTCCTACACCTACATCCTCCACACCGTCCTGCAGATCCCTTTGGCCACGAGGAGGCTGAAGGTCTTCTCTACCTGTGCCTCCCACTTGGCTGCCATCACCATCTTCTATGCACCCGGGATTCTCACCTATGTCAAGCCTCATGAGGCATCCTCATGGGATCAGGGAAAGCTGGTGTCGCTGTGTTACTGCATCCTCACCCCAACCCTCAACCCCCTCATCTACAGCCTGAGGAACAAGGAGGTGAAGGGGGCTCTGAGGAGGCTGTGGGAGCGAAAGCTGCTGCCACATCTCTGCAGGGTTTGAAAGCACATTTGGAGCCCTTCAGTACTGTGGAGGTAAGGAAGGAATATGTGGAATATGTGATTATGGAATTGAGCATTACTGGCCATTATTGGTCATTACTGCTCATTATTGGTCATTATTAGAGATAAGGAGATCACACAGCAAGTGCAGGTTATTGAGAACCAGCACAATGAACGGTTCTCTTCAAAGAGCTTCCTGTGGTTTCAATCGTGACTTGAGCCTTCAGTAATTCATCCAAATAAGTATCAGGTATTTAATAGCAGGACTGAGACAGCACCATGGTGTTTTGTGTTTAAATTGTGCTAAATGAAAGTAGTGCCCACAAAAAGGAGGCTCAGACTTCACATAAGGCACTGACCACTGTCTCCATTGCCTGCTTTATAAGCATTTCCTCAATGATGAACTGGGGGAAGGTCAAGAGGATTTGATAGAGCTCTCGTGTCCCTAACACAAGGAGGACATGGAGCTGCTGGAGCAAGTCCAGAGATGCAACAAGGATGCTCAGGGGCTGGAGCAGCTCCTGTATGGAGCCAAGCTGAGAACATTGGGTCTGTGCAGCCTGGAGAGGAGAAGCTGTGTGGAGACCTCAGAGCAGCTTCCAGTGTCTGAAGAGGCCTACAAAAAACCTGCAGGAGGGCTTGGGACAAAGGCCTGTAGGGACAGGCCAAGGGGAATGGCTTGAACCTGCCCGAGGGGAGACTGAGATGAGCTCTGAGGCAGAAGCTCTTCCCTGGGAGGGTGCTGAGGCGCTGGCACAGGGTGCCCAGAGAAGCTGTGGCTGCCCCATCCCTGGCAGTGCTCAAGGCCAGGTTGGACACAGGGGCTTGGAGCAAGCTGCTCCAGTGGAAGGGGTCCCTGCCTGTGGCAGGGGCTGGAACTGGAGGAGCTTTAAGGTCCCTTCCAACACAAACCAGGCTGCGATTCTGTGAAATAAAGCTCTGACAGTCTGTTGGTCAACAAAGCCCTTGTGCTAAATGGGGACAAGTCATATCTGAGCCTCTGCTCTGCTGCCAATTTAAGTAGGGGTGTAAAGAGCCTGAGTGCTGCTGGGAGGGAGGATTTGGGGTCCTCCTTTCCCCCTGAACAGCCAAGGGGCTGCTGGTCTGGCTCCCCTGACGAAGCTGATGGAGCAAGTGCAGTACCCAGCTGTCTGCATCTGGGACTTCAAGCTGCATTATTCACCCTGCACAAGCGCACCCAGGTATTCTTAGTGCCTCTTTTTGCCTTCATGTAGTTCTTTTCAATAGTCTTTGAATTATAATTATTCTTCATTTTTAAATTTGGTTGAGGGTTATTTCTCCCGCTGTTATATTGATTTTCCCACTTCACAAGCCTTTGGTTTAGCCCAGTGCAAAATGAGGAAGAAAGACATTCAAAACCACAAAGAAATCCTTTCCTTCCCTCCTTCAGTGCATCTCCTGGACTGTCAGTCTGGTGCCTTCCAGCAGAAAAACAGGTTGACACTGAAAACATCTAAAGCCATCTACATTCTTCTCTTTCTTCCTTCCCCACATTTACGTAGCTTGGTTTTCTCTTCTATCTGCCCCATCCTTTGTCTTTTCTAAATGTCTGGGACAAGGTTATCATTTAATATTTCTCCTAAAGGTTTTATAATGTTTCTTCATCTACCTTCCTGGGTAGGTCTCTGCAGAACTGGTCTTGGAGGTGTTGATGCAGCCAGAAGGAGTTTGGGGAATGAATGGTTTTCTTCAGACAGGTTCAGGTGATCTTAAGCATGGACTGAGTAGTCAAGAATTCATCCAAATAAGTATCAGTTATTTAATAGCAGGACTGAGACAGCACCATGGTGTTTTGTGTCTAAATTGTGCTAAATGAAAGTAGTTCCCACAAAAAGGAGGCTCAGCCTTGAGGTAAGGCAGTGACCACTGTCTCCATTGCCTGGTTGATAACTCTTCATCCCAAACGAGCTTGAAGATCTGAGGGAAGGACCAAAGGTTCAATACAGCTCTGGTATCCCCTGCAGTTCTGATACAGTTTTGGTGTCTATAGAATCCTAGAATCATAGAATCGTTAGGGTTGGAAAGGACCTTAAGATCATCCAGTTCCAACCCCCTGCCATGGGCAGGGACACCTCACACTAAACCATGGCACCCAAGGCTCTGTCCAACCTGGCCTTGAACACTGCCAGGGATGGAGCATTCACAACCTCCCTGGGCAACCCATTCCAGTGCCTCAGCACCCTCACAGTGAAGAATTTCCTCCTTAGATCCAATCTAAACTTCCCCTGTTTCAGTTTGAACCCGTTACCCCTTGTCCTGTCACTGCAGTCCCTAATGAAGAGTCCCTCCCCAGCATCCCTATAGGCCCCCTTCAGATACTGGAAGCTGCTCTGAGGTCTCCCCGCAGCCTTCTCTTCTCCAGGCTGAACAGCCCCAACTTTCTCAGCCTGTCTTCATACAGGAGGTGCTCCAGCCCCTGAGCATCCTCGTGGCCTCCTCTGGACTTGTTCCAACAGTTCCATGTCCTTTTTATGTTGAGGACCCCAGAACTGCACACAATGCTCCAGGTGAGGTCTCACGAGAGCAGAGCAGAGGGGCAGGATCACCTCCTTGGACCTGCTGGTCACGCTGCTTTGGATGCAGCCCAGGACACGGTTGGTTTCTGGGCTGTGAGCGCACACTGAAGCCGGCTCATGTTCATTTTCTCATCAACCAACACCCCCAAGTCCTTCTCTGCAGGGAACATAAGAAGGCCATGGAGCTGCTGGAGTAAGTCCAGAGGAGGCCACGAGGATGCTCAGGGGCTGGAGCAGCTCCCGTATGGAGCCAGGCTGAGAACACTGGGGCTGTTCAGCCTGGAGAAGAGAAGCTGCTTGGAGACCTCAGAGCAGCTTCCAGTGTCTGAAGGGGGCCTATAGGGATGCAGGAGAGGAACTCTTCATCAGGGACTGGCGTGACAGGACAAGGGGTGATGGGTTCAAACTGAAACAGGTGGCATCCAGATTGGATGTAAGGAAGGAATTCTTCCCTGTGAGGGTGCTGAGGTGCTGGCACAGGGTGCCCAGAGAAGCTGTGGCTGCCCCATCCCTGGCAGTGTTCAAGGCCAGGTTGGACACAGGGGCTTGGAGAAAGCTGCTCCAGTGGAAGGGGTCCCTGCCCATGGCAGGGGTTGGACCTGGATGAGCTTTAAGGTCCCTTCCAACACAAACCACTCTGGGACTCTGTGATACCTGATATGAGCATCCAATACATTTATCCCGTGTAAGTGAGCTGGAGCAGTGCTAAGGACCTGTGACAGGCACACATAGGTTAGTATGTGGCCAGAAGTGTGTCCCAGCTAAAATCTTCCTGGGATGTGTGGTCCTTACATCTTTTCCTTTCTGGATGCTCAGTACCAGGTCTGTGCTTTGTGGATTTGACCATGTCACATCCCCTTCTGTATGTCATCGCATTATTGAGGGGGAAGATGCTCTAAATGAAACAGTAGATGGAGGGGTTTTAACATTTAATCCAAACACACCATTTCTGTTTAATGAACTGTACAATTGCTGGAAGAACATGAACTTGTACAATGACAAACTGAATAAATTTGTGGTTTAAAATAAGCACCTTTGGAAACCGTGGTCTTCTGCAAAGAACTGTGATGAATAATGAATGAATGCAATGGCAACCAGTCAAAATCTAATTTAAGTTGGTGTGAAGTGAAATGCTCACTTTCTAAGCTTTTAATCAAAGTTTCTGATGGAGTTTTCATGAAAAATAGAGACATTTGGACAATTCCCTCAAGAAAAGAGAACACAACATGTGAAGCAACTTATTCAGATAGAATAAGAGAGGGACTCTTCATCAGGGCCTGTAGGGACAGGCCAAGGGGAATGGCTTGAACCTGCCCGAGGGGAGACTGAGCTGAGCTCTTAGGCAGAAGCTCTTCCCTGTGAGGGTGCTGAGGCGCTGGCACAGGGTGCCCAGAGAAGCTGTGGCTGCCCCATCCCTGGCAGTGCTCAAGGCCAGGTTGGACACAGGGGCTTGGAGCAAGCTGCTCCAGTGGAAGGGGTTGGGGTTGGAGCTGGAGGAGCTTTAAGCTCCCTTCCAACCCAAACCATTCCATGATTCCATGATTTTGCATAACTGAGGATTGCAGTTACTTGGAAGCACCAAGTGCTGTAACCAAATTCAAATGTGCACATGAATCACTTCATCTCCCTGCGTATGGCAATGGTTTTTATAGCTTGAACTTAAACCCCCCTGATCTCTCCCACTGATCACTCTGTGCCTGGAGATCACCACTGCAACTGCACCCAGAGAGCCATGGAAGCAGAGGAGATGCACTCCCAACCCAAAGGGATGAAGCACAACGTGTACTTCAGCACAAGCCAAGTGTACAAACACCAAACCTGGGTTCTGTGGTCACACTCATGATTTTACTTGAGGCTCACTGAGTTTTGTGTGCACCAATTGGCACAATGGCAGCAAGCTTTAATGTTCCTTTGAGTCAATTAAAGGTACATGAAAGGGCAGTTCGACTTTGTTAGAAATGTTTTGTCATTTCTGCCTCATTCCTTGAGCTATTTGTGGCATTGTGACAGTGTGATGCATCACAACGTACTAGTGCTACTACTACAATGATACTCAGGCCAGCAAGAAGTGGGTAGGGTTGAAGACTGTTTGCAGCTGCTTTATCCTGCTGCTGACTTATTTTACTTCCCTTCTATAAGCATTTTCCCACCTCTTACTTCCATTTCTGATTACTTCTTTAAACATTCATCCCCTCACCAGAACCCCATTTCGCTGTGGTCACAACAAAAGTGTTCGGAGATAAACCAGGAATACTGAATTAAAAATCTCCTGTTAGGACAAAGTATGGATTGAAACATTTAAGGGAAGACAGATCAGGAAAAACAACCCCAGTTTTTTGTCTTTAGTGCATTTGGAAATGAAGTAAATAAGCAATGAAATCTGAGTATATAAAATGACTGAACCACTGTGACTGCCAGGTAAGTACCAGTTAAGGATGACAGATTATAGCAACACCATAGGAAAATGTCTTTCAATCAAGTTTCACTGATAGCTTAATACATGTAAGAAACATGTTTCAAAATACAAGTATCTTCATCATTTGAAACTCAGAGGGACTCTTCATTAGGGACTGCAGTGACAGGACAAGGGGTAACGGGTTCAAACTGAAACAGGGGAAGTTTAGATTGGATCTAAGGAGGAAATTCTTTCCTGTGAGGGTGCTGAGGCACTGGAATGGGTTGCCCAGGGAGGTTGTGAATGCTCCATCCCTGGTGGTGTTCAAGGCCAGGTTGGACGAGGCCTTGGGTGCCATGGTTTAGTGTGAGGTGTCCCTGCCCATGGCAGGGGGTTGGAACTGGATGATCTTAAGGTCCTTTCCCACCCTAACTATCCTATGATGTTATGATTCTATGATATCAAAGGTCTCTGTCCTGCCAAGCTCTTTAGCCTCTGATTATATTGGTTCTGCCTCCTTCTCTGAGCACAGGTTGAAGCCACTTTCCCACAGACAACAGACAACATCTCATCTCTTGCTGCTGTTTGCCAGAGCACACAGAAGAGATTGTTCACCATCCGTGTTCTGCTCACAACATCAGTTAATTCCCACTCACAGCAGGTAAAGGAAAGATATTTTCCCCCATCGGTGTGTTTTGGCTTCTCTGAGACCCAGACAGCTCTCGGTTAGGATCGATTCTGTGTTCAGGGTTGTCTTTCATCTATGGAAATGAGCCACTGTCTTAACTCCTATATGAAATACACTGTTTGGTATTTCCTGGTGTGCACTAGCAAGAGTTAAACATGGGCATGGAATGTAGGTGCTTGTCTCGTGATGGAATTCCATGGATCGCACCATTTAAGTAAATGGCACTTAAGAAGAATGTAAAACACCCCTTAAAATGAATGGGATCACCCCTTAATGTGCCCAAATTATCCTTAACACTGGGTAGCCTCAGCACCATTCATCATCCTGTATTATGAATGATATTGTCCACAGTTTCTGCCTTAAAGTGAAATCTCTTGTGAAGCTGCAGCCTGGGGAGGGATTCCCCATGATATTCAAAGCTGGAGCTTGAGACCTTGATTCCCAACAGCTTCTTCTCTTTGAAAGGCACAAACAAATGCAATGAATCTTTTGAAACCTTTTCTGTGACTCTTTTTCAGCAAGCAAATGTAAAACTACACTTCCTCTTCCCTCCCACCCCAGCAGCTTTAATAAAGAACTCACAGGTAAGAGGGAGGAATTTTATTGGAGCTGAGGGACAAGGTCACGAATCTTGCAAGAAAAATAGATATTTGCCAGTGAGAAAAGTTATAAATGAATAGACCTGATTGGCCTTTCCTGTGAGGGAAAGAGGCCTGGGGTAATTGAGGGTATTTTCTTCATGCAAGCTGGTGACTGCAAAGTGAATTCAAGTTTAAGGTTCCACTACTCTTGGTTTCCTTCAGAGGAATGATGATGTGATTTGGGGCAACTGTTTCTCATGCAATACTGTCATTGACTGTTGTGCAGTAACTGTAGGAAAACCTACATCAAATCATGGAGATTATTGGGAGAATGCCATTGTTTTAGTGCCCCACAGGCCAGTGGTTTAAGAACCTTCTCCTGCAACTCAGCAGAGCCCCCTTCACCTCCCTGTTCCTCAGGCTGTAAATGAATGGGCTGAGCATGGGGTTGACCATGGCGTAGAAGATGGAGGCCACCTTTTCCAGGCTCCTGTGGCTAGATGGAGGTTGTAGGTACGTGAAGAATGATGTCCCATATAACAAGGCAACAGCCAGCAAATGGGAGGCGCAGGTGTGGAAGGCTCTGGCCCTGCTCTGTGCTGAGCACATCCTCAGCACGGTGCGGATGATAGAGATGTAGGAGAGCAAAATGATCATGCTAGTGCCCACCACGTTGATGGTGATGAAGGCAAAGATGACCATCTCAGTGCTGTGAGTGTCAGAGCACACGAGCTTTGGCACTGGGACTGCATCACAAAAGAAGTGGTCAATGTGGTTGAGACCACAGAAAGAACCTCCAAACACGCACCATGTGCAGATGATGGCACTGAGGAAGGCAAATAAGTAGCTTGATGCTACCAGCTGCCAGCAGACACTGCTGGAGATGATGGTCACATAAAGCAGGGGCTGGCAGACAGCAACGTGTCGGTCATAGGCCATCATGGCCAGGAGGTGACACTCAATAATAGCAAAGAAGGCAAAGGTGAGGAACTGCATCATGCAGCCAGAGAAAGAAATGGTTTTGTCCTCTGATAACAGGTCTGCCAGCATCACACACAGAGTATGCTACAGATTGGAAGGGACCTCAAAAGTTCATCTAGTCCAATCCCCCTGCCGGAGCAGGAACACCTAGATAATGTTACACAGGAATGTGTCCAGGCATCCTGGGGGAGATGACTGTGGAATAGCAGATGTCAGTGAAGGCAAAATGGGAGAGGAAGAAGTACATGGGGGTGTGGAGGCTGGGAGACACCCGAACCAAAGTGGCAGTGTAAATCAATAGAAACAAGACAAAAAGAGAGGTCTGCGCACATGGGATTTCTGTCACTCCCAACAGATGAATTTAGCCTGGGTGTGATTTCCTCCCTCGACCAGGTGTTACCTGCTGAGGTAAAAATAATTCAAAAATAATTACAAATAGAGATTTGCTTTTGGACCATTTATTACTGCAATCATTAACCTGTATAACTGCCATATTTTAGTATATTCATACTTTATTTTCTAAGAGAAATTTTATATGGTTTATGTTTTTAAGTTGTGGTATTTAGAACATGGAATGCATTGAAGCAACAGAAATGGCTTCTTTGGTTTTCTCTGCTGAGACACTGAAACTATGGATTTATTCAATCGTGTGTTTTCAGGTTTGGGAAAAGAATGAGATCTTTGTTCACTTTCCCTTTGGAGGCAAGGTATGTCAGAAGACACTTCAGCGGAACTTCATGGAGAGTGCATGGCAACTCGGAGCAAGGTGAGTTCCCGGTCTAAGTGAAATCCCAGCTTAAACATGCATTAGCTCTGGGCATTTCCCTTGGCTTGTAATTATCACTCCAGTCACCAAATCACAATTATCAAACTATTTGAGATCATTCAAACAGAAAAAATTTACAATTTACATTGGTGAATTGGACATTTGGACCCTTCTGAGCTTCAGCACGATGAAGCATTCAAAACCCATGGGCGTTAAGATGCTTGCTTTAAAAAGGAGTTGATGTTTTATCAGCCTGATTCCAAAGGCTGATTTATTCATGTCCTTGATGACCGAACTCTTTTATTTTGCCAGTGGTAGAACAACCTCCTCCCGCACTTTGCCAGAGCCCCTTTCACCTCTTTATTCCTCAGGCTGTAGATGAAGGGGTTAAGCATGGGGTTGATCACAGTGTAGATAATAGAGGCAACTTTATCCAGGCTCCTGTAGCTAGATGGAGATTGTAGGTACATGAAGAATGCTGACCCAAAGAAGGAGGCAACAGCCATCAAATGGGAGGCGCAGGTGTGGAAGGCTCTGGCCCTGCTCTGTGCTGAACACGTATTCAGCACGGTGCGGAGGATAGAGATGTAGGAGAGCACAATGGTCATGCTTGTGCCCACGATGTTGATGGTGACAAAGGCAAAGATGACCATCTCAGTGCTGTGGGTGTCGGAGCACACGAGCTTTAGCACTGGGACGAGGTCGCAGAAGAAGTGGTCAATGTGGTTGGGACCACAGAAGAAACCTCCAAACACGCACCATGTGCAGATGATAGCAGTGAGGAAGGCAAATAGGTAGCTTGATGCTACCAGCTGCCAGCAGATGCGTCTGGAGATGATGGTCACATAAAGCAGGGGATGGCAGATGGCAACGTGCCGGTCGTAGGCCATCATGGCCAGGAGGTAACATTCAACAGCAGCAAAGAAAGCAAAGGTGAGGAACTGCATCATGCAGCCAGAGAAAGAAATGGTTCTGTCCTCTGATAACAGGTCTGCCAGCATCCTGGGGGAGATGACTGTGGAACAGCAGATGTCAGTGAAGGCAAAGTGGGAGAGGAAGAAGTACATGGGGGTGTGGAGGCTGGGAGACACCCACACCAATGTGATAATGCCAACGTTCCCCACCAAAGTGACAATGTAAATCAATAGAAACAAGACAAAAAGAGGAGTTTGTGCATATGGGTTGTCTGTAATTCCCAACAGGATGAATTTATTCTGGGTGTGATTTCCTCCCATGACCAGGTGTTCCCTGCTGAGGCAGAAAGAAGAGAAACATCAAAACATTCAAAAATGGAGATTCATATTTGGACCATACCTAATTCTAATCGGTGACCATTTTAACTACTACATTTTAGTATATTCTACTACATTTTTTTCACCCAAATGATATATACTTTATGGTTTTATGTTGAGATATTTCAAAAAGAACAAAGAGCATACTGAAGCAACAAATGCCATTTTTCAGATTTCTATGCTGGGACAATTAGAACTCTGGATTTATTCACAGACGTTGGTTCTTTATATTTGAGAAAAGAATCAGATCTTCAATCACCTTACGATTAGAGGCAAGTTGTGTCAGAAGACACCTCAGAGGAAGCTCATAGGAGTGAACGGAAACCTGAAGCGAGAAAAAGACACATTCCCAGTGAAATCCCAGCTTACACATGAATGACCTCCAGAAATTTTCCTCGGCTTCTAGTTGTCATTCCAGTCACCAGATCACATTTATCAGAATATTTGAGATCATTCACAACAGACAATATTCACATGGATAAATACATGATTTATAAATTTCTGAGCTCCAGCATGCTGAAACATCCTAAACCCATGGGCATTAAGTTGCTTGCTTTCAAAAGTACTTGGTGTTATAACAGGCTGATTCCAAAGGCTGATTTGTTAGTGATTATATTCTGCTGACGATCTGCAATGTTACATTTCTTTATAACAGAGTAAGATTCATCCTCATTTAACTCTTCATTTTGTGAGTTAATAATAATAAGTTAATTAATAAATAATAATAAGTTAATTAATAAATCACTTCATTTTGCTTTAGCTGCCTATGGAAACACAGCCTGCGTCAGACATTGCTCCCTATTATTATAAAAAGAACCCACAATGGTAAGGCTGTTTTCTGACATAGCTCCCAAAAAAGGGACACTAGAACATGCAGACGCAAGCCCACTGCCTCACTGCAGGTGAGGCTCTGCTTTGTGTTGGTGTTACCTCCTGTGCCTTCCCTCTGTCACCGAGTGATGGGAGCCAAGGGTTTATCCCCAGTGCAGCAGAGAACATCCACACACAGGCGTCAGCTCTGTTAAGCACCTGATGTGAAGAGAGGTGAGCTCCTGCCAGACTCCAAGAGCCCAGCTTGTGGTGCTGGGGCTGTAAATACAGTTGCATGTGCTCTGCTGGGAGGAAGCCTCCAGGGCTGCTCATGATTTACCACAGGAAAACAAAAGGAAAAACAAAGGGTGTGAAATCACCTCTGAAAGGCATTGTGGTGCTTGGGCATCTGAGAGACATGGAGTGGGTGAGCCATGCCTGAGCACAGCTGCCCAGCAGCAGTGATGAGCAGCTCCTAAGATATTTCTGACATACTTGTGGACCATGCAAAGTATTTAGTCTGACCTTGACAAATGAATGAGAATGGGTTTAAAGACATTTCAGATCTTGCACAGGGTCCCCAAGTGGGACATGAAGCACAAGTGAATCTATCTCTGGAGCTGCTAATGTCCATCTGTGGATACTCGAGAGCCCAGTTTTCCATCCCCAGTGGGCTTATCCACATACAGTGCCTGGATTTCCAACACCTGAGCTGGTGCCTCTGGGCTTCCCCAGATGTGAGAAAGGGGCATTTTGAGGCAGTGCTCTATTGTCCCAGGATGAACTAATAGGCCTTTATCCCCCTGAGCAGCCACAGCTGGGGTTCCCTCTTCCCATTTGCCCCCATCTCTGTTTAAGCTCAGCCCAGGGAGATTGGGCTATGTTAGAGGAGTTCTTGCTTCCAGTTTAGCAGGAGGTGTGCATATCTTTATAATCCTTTGTTGGTGATCTAGGCTTCCTCAAGGATCTTTTTAGCAGTTGCTAGACAGGATTCTGACCAGGGGATTGACTTGGCTTGGCCTTGTATCTGCTTCATCATCACCAACTTTCCTGATGCTTTGGAGTCTTGGATACAGTTGACATAGTTCTGTGTCCTTGTTCTACTTCTCTTGCTCAGGTACTGTGGGATGGTCCCTACACACCGTGGTGCTCTCCTTTGTCTCTGTTTAAAGAGATTAAGGAAACAAACCCCCGTGGCAGTCCTGCAGAGTAGAACCCATCACCTTCTGCACCCAACAGCTCAGGCAGTGCTCACTGCTCTGGCAGTCTCCCTCCCTCCAGACCACGTCCCTGCATGGGTAAAAATGGAGTTATTCTTCTCAGGGACAGAAATAGAGTAGAAAGGGGAACTTATTTCCCAGTATTTGTCTCTGGTCACTATTTAATTTTCCTTTACCAAGTATGATATTAGACTTCCATGGCAGGACCTCTGTTATCTACCTGGTATGGGTGAATTCTGCTTCACAATGATAGGAAGAGCCGACCCACTAATAGGGAACATGAGCTGGGATTAGACTGTCGTGAGACAGGTTAGTTTTACCCTACTGATGATGTGTTGTTGCAATAGTAATCCTGCTCAGTACGAGAGGAACCACAGGTTCATACCCCTGGTGCGTGCGCTTGTCTGAGGAGCCACTGGCGTGAGGCTACCATCCGCGGGCTTATGACAACGCCTCTAAGAACCCGCCTAGATGCTTGTTGTGCTATTGCATCATTGGTCGCTTGTGATTGACCCAGGAGATGACAGTCTTGTTCAGAGTGCGTGGTTAAAGGTCTTTCCGAATCTTCGTTAGCGAAGACAGGCCTTCCTCATCGGAGAAGGAAAACTCCTATCTTCAAACCCGGGCTGATGGAGCTTGCCTAGCCTTGTATGGTCTTCCATCAAAGAGAAGGACACTCTTACAAAACCTACGACCTGTGGACTTTGCTGTCACCGTCCTAGCTAGCCGGGTCGTGGCAGTTAAACCTCAGGTTTAAAGGGGGGGGGGGGGGCAGTTCTATGCAAGCTGTGCTTCACCTAAAAAATCCACTGAGGAGGCTGGAAGGGCTCACTCTCACTTGTCTAAGGGTCGAAACGGTAGGTGACAGGGTGCATGGGCAGCTTCAGATCCAATGCTGCATAGGGGCGGACTTAGATCAGGAGTTGACAGCTGTGGTCGGACACTTCCTGATTGCCTAAGCAACCTTTTATCCAACCAGATTTGGATAGCCCACTTGCCCTTGGTCATCGTGCTTGTAGTAAGCGTGGTTAAAACCCTTCCCAAATCTTCGCTCACGAAGCCAAGCCATCAGCCAATCAAACCTGGTATGGGAATTTTCTGTCTACAGCCAGGATTTTCTGCATTATGTGGACCCTTTCTCTGCAAAGACTGAAGCATAATCATGCAATGGTGCTCTCGGTATAAAATGTATTTCCAAAACCTCAGGCCTGTTTCTTGTATTGCTGAAATTCACAATTCTGTATTTCCTGCACATTAGACCAAGGTTCCTCTTGGAGATTCACAAAGTTGAATCCACTACATGCAAGATTATGGCAATCCAGACCTTTCTTGGGGACTTCTCTGACCTCTATTATGAATGAAGGTGCTTTGAAAGTCTTTTAAAATGTGGTAGTAATGAATCCCCACCAAAGGGCAGATACTATTGAGAAACCACTACCCCCTGATCCACACCTTTCCTTTCCATCCCCCTGTTGGCAGCAATAGAAGCCATGATCTCCATGGCAGCCTGACCACAACAGAGCACAGGAGCTGTGGTGTTGCTCAGCAGCCTTCAGACCTCCTGTGTGTCAGCCCATGGCAGTCTGGAGCAATGGCATTGCCTGCCCTGATGCCTCTCCTGTTGCCTTCCTGCACAGAGAGATGCTGGGTGATGGACACACATTGCATACATAAACCACCCCAAAATACTCCAATGTGTGCATTACCTCAGCCCATGGAGCTGCAGCCTCTGCCAGGACCATGGTGAAACCTGGAGCCATCTCTGAGCCTTAGGGCTATCCTAGACACACATAATAACCTAGGCTGGAGGGAGAAGCTCCATGATTGAATTGAATCAAGCCAGGATCAAAGTGTTTGCTGATTCCTTGACAACACACAACTCACAGGCACCCAGGGTCAATCAGCTGAATCCTGCTTTGTTCCCAAAGCTTCCTGATAATTCCCTGGTTATTATTTAACCCAGATGACAGTTGTTTTCCTGCTGAGCTTTGGGGACAACCAAGGACAGAGGTTTCACACCCTCCCTGGCCCCTATGTCAGTGTTTGGCTGCTCTTACAGTGGGGTTTTCTCTCTCCCTCTGTTTCTAACTGGAATTTCCCATGCTGCAAATTCACAATAGGAAATCTCAGATTTACCCTCATCTGCAAGATAAAGCACATGGAGAACTTGCAGGAGGCATCAAGTCAAAAAGAATGGGACACCATTAATTCTTACATGAATTCTTTGTCTCTGAAATCATAGAATAATGGAATGGTTTGGGTTGGAAGGGAGCTTAAAGCTCCTCCAGCTCCAACCCCAACCCCTTCCACTGGAGCAGCTTGCTCCAAGCCCCTGTGTCCAACCTGCCCTTGAGCACTGCCAGGGATGGGGCAGCCACAGCTTCTCTGGGCACCCTGTGCCAGCGCCTCAGCGCCCTCACAGGGAAGAGCTTCTGCCTAAGAGCTCATCTCAGTCTCCCCTCAGGCAGGTTCAAGCCATTCCCCTTGCCCTGTCCCTACAGGACCTTGTCCAAAGACCCTCTCCAGGTTTCTTGCGGTACCTTAAGGTATTGAAAGGCCACAATAAGGTCTCTCTGGTGCCTTCTACAACAATATTCAATGACTTTATGTCCAGCTGCTCTCTCCTTCACCATCACAAAGTGTTTAAATAGGAACATGAGCTCTTAGTGTCTTGAAAGCACAAGTTTGTGCCTACAACCCTATTGCTGTGCTCATTGTGGCTTCACATTGGAGCTGCTGCTCTCAAAGCCAAAAGCTTTTTGCTCCTTTTGTGTGTGTTTAAGGAAACCAGTGGTTTGCTGTGTCTAAGGGCTGCCACTGCCTTCAATGGGGTTATCCTCTGACCAGGAGAGCAGAGCAAACACCACATGAGGTTCTAGGAAGCAGAAGCAGCAGCCAGCATTGCAATGCATCTTCCTGCTGGGTCATGATGAGCAAGCAATGAGGTGGCTGGGTTTCCACATTCCTGCTGATGAGCTCCTAATGGCTTTAGCTCCCAAACTCTCAGCTGGAGCTGCTTTCATTGTAGTTAAATCTGGTTTAAAGGCAGCTGAGCAAATGCTGGGTAGGAGCTACCTCCCCTTCTTTGGGTACTTAGTGATTGGATTTAGGAATCATCTCATGTTCTTGGGCAAGTACTTATCTCCTTGCATTTGAATGCACCATGTCACCCTTATGTGTTTACTGGGTCCATCAGCTCCCTTTATTGTTGAGGGAGATTTGGTGGGGTTCATGCCCCTCACTGCAAGGCAGACACCTCCATTGCTCCAGGTGAAGAGATCTGAATGAACTGTGCTGTTTGCATTGACCTGAGTCTCCTCAGCTGTAATGGGACCTTGGTTCAAAAATAGGTAAGGAGACACTGAACCTTGGCTTTTAATGTCAGCTGTGTTTGAAAAAGGTGATTCATGTCCTGTTTGGAGGTCTCTTCTATGTCTCTTTTAGCTGGTGGGTTAAAACAGGTCAGGAAACAAGTAAAATAGGTATTTTTTCCTTTTTGGTTGAAAAGGAGTTGAAGACTTGGGATTTGATTGTGTAGATTCTACACTGGGGATGTGATTCCTCTTCAGTGTGTGGAGTCTTGATATGGGAAGAACCAGCAAAATGGAGTACTAAGCTTTTCTCTCCAGACTGCCTGGAAACCTAGCTACCTTAGTTTCCGTTGGTGTAGAAATGAAAAGGAGAATCTCAGTTTGGGTTTGGGTTTGCTCCCTTAAAACTGTTGGCCAAGTTATTTTCTTTTGTTTTAGAAAGAGAATTGGGTGATTTCAGAATGGCTTCTTTTAGACACTGTTGTTACTTTGGAGCAAAGAACCCTTCTGAGGTCATGGTGGAGGAAGCAGGGAGATCTTCTTCAAGCGCTGGTGAGTTTATTTCTGTGTCTTTGCTTACCGCAGTTCATGCTTTGGAAAGAAATGGGGGTGGCTTGAGATGAGCTCTGAGGCAGAAGCTCTTCCCTGGGAGGGTGCTGAGGCGCTGGCACAGAGTGCCCAGAGAAGCTGTGGCTGCCCCATCCCTGGCAGTGCTCAAGGCCGGGTTGGACAGAGGGGCTTGGAGCAAGCTGCTCCAGTGGAAGGTGTTGGGGTTGGAGCTGGAGGAGCTTTAAGGTCCCTTCCAACCCAAACCAGTCTGGATTCTATGATCCAGGCCCATGAAATTGTCCTTAATACAGAAACATGCCAACACACTGACCCTCCAATTCTCTTGCTTTGGACATGAGTCATCTCTGTCAACAAGGCAGCTGCAGAAGTGAACTTCGCTGTTAACAAAGAAGAAAGTTTCTTTCTTGCTATCCCCAGCTAATTACTCTCTGATATAAATTTAACTACTTGTCGTTATTTGCCTTGGGATGGATTTGCTTGTGTCTCTTAAGCTGTGAGGCAAGTTGTAGTCCACTACATCCACCCTCCACGCCTGACTGGCTTTCATAAATGTGGTTTTCCTACCATTATGAGTTTGGGATTGGAGAATAAGCATGGGAATGGGGCCACCTTGTTAGCGTCGAGACAAACACATCACCACCGGGATGGTTATGTGAGGCGCTTTATTGAGGCGCCGGGAACCAGGGGCACGCACCCAAATCTGGTTCCGGTTCCCGTCACATCGCGTTCCCCATTTATACACTAAAAATTTCGTAACTAATACATATTCAACACAGATTACATCATTGACTAATACATATGCATCAAGGATTGCTACATCAGTCTATTACGACATCAGCCTCTTCTGCGCTTGCGCAGCCCCCTCTGGTGGTCGCCCTGATGAAGTAAGGAGTCTTCCTCAGATGAAGTAAGAAGTCTTCCTCCGGTTGTCCTCTTCACCTTTTCTCTACTTGGCTAGGTCTCAATCGCCTTGTGGACGTTAGCATTCTCTTATCTTCACCAGGATGCTTCTGGTATGCCCTTTTTGGCTATCTTAAACTTAGGTTCTGCTGGGGTAGAGTTTTACAATACATACACCCATACTCCCCTCACCATATAGAGTTATGTTAGCTCTTGCTACCAAGACTACCATTGTAACATTTAGTTATAGAGGAACTATGATACAAAACAGCAACGTTACATTTTCTAATATACAAAGCCTTACAATTGATTTATAAACTTCTCAAATATAATCATTTTACTATTTTATATGATTATTTTATTGTAAAAACTTCACCCTCTAACAACCTGACTCAACATCTAAAATTTATAGTCTAGTTATGAGATAGACAGATCCCTTCTAGAATGGATGGGAGTAAGAGGTTATTTTATCACATCCTAGGACAGTTGTTGAGGATGGATGTGGTCCAGAGCAGGTCTGAACATCAGAAGGACTTGTACCATGTACCCTCTGTCCATGGTATGTGCATCTCTGAATAATTTTCTGTGGATTAAACTAATTCCTGTCAGGATCTGAATACCTTATGGAGGTCAAACTGGATCAGCTGCCCCCCTCAAACCTATTTTCAGTTTGTTTTAATCCAAAAGACAGGACAAGAGGAAACGGCCTCAAGCTGCACCAGGGCAGGTTTAGATGGAGCTGAGGAACAATTCCTGCCCCAGAGGGTGCTCAGGCATGGGAACAGGCTGCCCAGGGCAGTGCAGGAGTCGCAGTCCCTGCAAGTGTTCACACACTGTGGAGACGAGGCCCTCATTGCCATGGGTTAGGGATGGCCTTGACAGGGCTGGGCAGTGGTTGGACTGGATGAGCTTGAAGGGCTTTTCCAACCTGGTTGATTCAATGAGTCTAAAAGGAGCCCAGTTCATGCAGCCTGACCCCAGCCTCTGATGGGGATGGAAAAACAGGGAGGGGAGAACGCTCTGTGTGTGTGTCTGTCTTCAAACTTGAACTCTTGAAGCTGCTCTCTTTATCTGTACAAATACTAGAGATACAGAAACACACCTTCACTGAGCACAGATGGAGACACAAAACTCTGATTGAATGACTCAACTTTTAATTATCTAAATTCGAAGAAGGTGAAACTACCTCAGATCTCCTAATCCCTCCTCCCAGCACTCTTAAAAGAGGTATTTTAGTTTTCTTTTCAGTTGGACTAAAACTTTATAAAGGGGAAAAATAAGATAATTTAAAAACCAAGAAACCACCTTTTTTTTTTTTCATATTTTCCTGTAAGTTGTGGTGAACTAGTTAAGTTGCAGGGAAGGAGACAGATGCAGTGAAATGCCCCAGGTCAGGTTTGGTTGTCCTCATATAGATATGTGGCGCTGTTTGCTCTGTCCTGATGTTAGCGTAAGAGCTGACACATAACCACCGGGATGATTATATGAGGTGCCTTATTGCAGCGCTGGGAAACCAGGGGCACGCACCCAAATCTGGCTTCCACCCCGTCACATCGCTGTCAATTTATACACTAAAATGTCATCACTAATACATATTCAACGCAGATTACATCACTGACTAATATATATGCATTAAGGATTGCCACATCAGTCTATTACAACATCAGCCTCTTCTGCGCTTGCGCAGCCCCCCTCTGGTGGTCGTCCTGATGAAGTAAGGAGTCTTCCTCGGATGAAGTAAGAAATCTTCCTCAGGTCGTCCTGTTCACTTTTCTGTTCCTTGGGCATGTCCCAGTCATTATGTGGATGCCAGCATTCTCTTATTTTCACTTGACTACTCCTGGTACCTTCGTGAGTTCTGCTTCGGTAGAGTCTCACAATACTCCCCTGGATCCACCCATATACCCTTCCCCATATATGGCTACGTTAATTGCTTATAACTTTTAGTTATAAAGTAACTAAGATACATAATAGCAGAATTTCAACTGGTTCTTAATACAAAGAAACCCTCTACTAATTAGCAGATTTTCAAATATAATCATCTTTTCTCTTTGTACTATTGTTTCAACTCACAATTTCACCTATTACTAACACCGAAGGGCCAAGGACATTGCCATGCACTTAACATGCACATCGTGCAACCTTCAGAAGGGTTGGGTCATTCTGGAGCAACATCTGAAAGCTCAGAGGCAGACCCAGGGTCCCCTCCATGGTGTTAATAGTCAATGTTCAGGCAACTGAATTCAATCCCAGATGCCTTTATGATTCCTGACATGGTTCCTCCATTCTGATCCACCTAGCGATGCTCATGTGAATGTTTCATTGAGATAATGGTCTAGGACTATGGAATTACGGCTGTGTGGTGCAGACATCATCGTGAAGAAATAACAGGGACAGGTCGGGAACAGGCACACGTTACTTCATGACTTCTGGTTGCCCAAAGCAGTGGTAAATGCTCCATCCCTGGCAGTGTTCAGGGGCAGGTTTGACACAGGGGCTTGGAGCAAGCTGCTCCAGTGGAAGGGGTTGGAGCTGGAGGAGCTTTAAGGTCCCTTCCAACACAAACCAGGCTGGGATTCTGTGATGGGCTTGGAAGCATCTATCAGAGTCACCAGTGACAGGGGCAACCCTAAAGCATCCCTTCAGAAAGGCCTTTTTCCCCTGTTGCCTCCCATTTAAGTCCTTTACCACACACCTCATCTGTTCCAGAGGAAGGACAGGAGGGTGACCATGAGCAGCCAGCACAGAGGTACCAAGGAAAAGTCACGCCTGACCAACCTGAGTGCCTTGGGTGATGTGAGCATTGATGTTTGCATGGACAAGAAGCAGAGGACAGCATTTACCTCACTGTTAGCAAGGTCACCATGATCTTCTGTTGGCTCCTTTGCAGCCAAACTTGTGAGCTATAGTTTGAGTACAAGGAATTGAAGATGGGTGGAAACCTGGTTCATTGCCTGTGGTGCTGGGATTGCTGATGGACACTGATACCAGCTTCCCTGGTTCTGCTCCTCTCCCTGCCATGATAATGTCAACCATGGCCCCTGTGAAGCTGTTACTGCCTCAGAAATGCTCCAAAAGTGGATGTCAAAGGTGGGCTTGTTCTGTGCCTTGCTCTAAGGGAGCCCAAAGCCCTGTTGCTTGCTCAAGCTGAGGTCATCTCCTCTGGGTACACTTCTCCTCTTCCAAACTAATCAATACAGAGAAGAGATAATGACCTGCTTTGGGCTTTGTCACCTCCTGGGGCCCAAAGAGATTCACAGTCCCACATCCCCACATCACTTGAAATAGGAAGGGGGTTTGCTGATGCTGGTTCATTCCCAGGCTCCCTGCACAGCTCCAGGCACGTTCATCTTCACATCCATCTCCGAGAGCATGAGGAGGGCAGCAGAGACAGAGCTGAGATGTAAGTGAGGGGCAGCATCTTCCAGCCCATCTTTCTCCTGTGCTTCTCTCTTGCCAACAAGCAGCAGCTCCTGTCTTCATGTCCTGCCCTACTGCAGGGTCCTGGGCTTCTTGATGATGCTCTGGGCTTCCCAGGGAGCTGCTTGTGCTGTGTGCTCCCCATGCTGCTGCTGAGAAGGCAGGTTTGGAGATCACCCTGGTGGAGAGCACCCTCAGGAGGCTTCCTCTCCTCTGAGCACAGATGTTTCCTGGGTGAGCATCAGAAGCTTTCCTGTACAGGACATTCAGGGTGCTCCCCATTGCTGAGATGAGGCAGCTCCAAAAGATGATTTTTTTTCCCCCAAAGCATGTGTTCAAGAAAAGATTTCTTGAACCCTCTTTCTACTGAAGACTCAAGGGAAAGGTTAAAGAACCACGAAAAGGTTTTAGATCTGACAGAGTGTGTCAGGAGTGAGGGGAAACCAATCTCAACCTTTGTGTAAGAATGCACAGGTTAATAGTATGGTTCTGGTTGATGGGAAATCAGAGGTGATGCATCTGGAGCCCCTTGCCATGGACAGGATCAACTTTCACTAGAGCAGGCTGCTCCAAACCCCAGGCAACCTGCACTTTCCATAGGTCAGGAACTCAGTCCAGTTTCCAGTTATCAAGAAGCCCGAGCAAAGAGGGAAAGAGCGGGTGGTTGGCCAATGTTCGTGAGAGGATGAAGGATCAGCTCTGCACTGTGAAAGCACCACGTTTCTCTGTGTTCCAGGTTGAGCCGGATGGTCTCCAAGCCCCAGGCTCAGCACGAATGCAGTCAAGGAAGTGCAGCACTAAGGTAAAGCTACTCAGGTGTGTGACCTCCCCACTGCTTTCCACAGAGGTCATTGCTCAACATCCAGGAGTGAGCCAGAGGAGCAGGCACCGCGTTGTGCCATGGTGTTTAACTGCTTGAGCACCCCTTTGTTCTACCTGTGCTGGCACAGGACTTTCACCAACCTGTTCCTCACTGAGCTGTGCCTGAACTCTCCCTTTCCATCCTGCAGGACTGTCTCTGAGCAGCTCCCACCACACAGAGGCTTTTCCACCTGGCACATCCCTGCCTCTTGGAGAAGAAACCTCCAGCCAGGAGCTCACCCACAAAGCACCATCCAGCCCATGGCACAAAGCAATTGCACCCAAGTGACCCAGTTCAGCCTGGCGGGGTTCACAGAGGACCCGGTGACTCAGCTCAACTTGTTCCTGCTCTTCCTGCTCACCTACCTTGTCACCATCATGGGCAACCTGGGCATCATCATCTTAACCAGGGCCAGCCCCCACCTCCACTCCCCCATGTATTATTTCCTGAGCAACCTGGCCTTTGTAGACCTTTGTTCTTCCACCATCATCACCCCTAAGATGTTGGTTGACTTGATGTCAGAGAAGAAGAGCATTGCTTATGCTGGCTGCGTGACTCAGGTCTTCCTCTTTGATTTTTTTGGGATAAGTGAAAGCTTCCTGCTGGCTGCAATGGCCTATGACCGTTATGTGGCCATTTGCCATCCCCTGCTGTACCCCCTTGTCATGTCCCCAAAGTGCTGTTTCCAGCTGGTGACTGGCTCATACCTCGTGGGGCTGACCAATGGTGTGGGACAGACCATCAGCATGTCCACCCTGTCCTTCTGCAGCTCCAGCGCCATCGACCTCTTCTTCTGTGACATTTCCCCTCTCATCTCCCTCTCCACCTCTGACACCACCCTCAGCCACATCATCCTGACCACTGCAGCATCTCTCTTTGGTGTGTCCTGCAGCCTGGTTGTCCTGCTCTCCTACGTGGCCATCATCGCCACCATCCTGAGCATCAATTCAGCCGAGGGCAAGCGCAAAGCCTTCTCCACCTGCACCTCCCACCTCACCACTGTCAGCATCTTCTATGGGGCATCCTTCTTCACTTACTTAAACCCCAGCTCAGACAGCTCAAGAGCAGCAGATAAATGGGCTGTGGTGCTCTACACCTTGGTGACTCCCATGTTGAACCCCTTGATCTACAGCCTGAGGAATAAGGAGGTGAAGGAGGCTTTGAGAATACTCATGAAAATAAAGTGATCTTGACTGTTTTAAGTTCAGGCTCAGGTACAATGAAGATATGAGGGGGATGCTAAGCTGTTTCTGAAGTGTCTGAAAGGGACCACATATGGGAGGTCTTCTGCATCTGAACTTAGGTGATACACCTCCTGCTTTGATATCACCAGCTGAGAATACAAATAAGAGCATTGCAAAAGGTTTTACAATTGCCCTGAAGCAAGGTATGAGCTGTGTTTTGTGTTGGTCCCCTTTTGCTTGGCGAATCAGAATAAACAGGGAGTGAATTCTACTGTTCCACTAAATCAAACTCCATTTCTAGACAGTGCTGTGAAGTCATTGAGGGTCATAAGAAAAGGATACAAACATCTTCTGGAAGGTAAACAGAGTTGGCAGCAAATAGCTGGCACACTGCATAGGAAGTTTTTGTAAGTTCTGATTCTCAAACCTCCTTCAATGATTTTCAGCTCCATTCACCTCATTTCATTTTGGACAGCAAAGAATTTACATTAAAAGTGGTACTTGTGTGACCTCTATTATGAATGAAGGTGCTTTGAAAGAGTTTTAAGACATGGTAGCGATGAGCCCCCACCAAAGGGCAGATACTATCAAGGAACCCCCATCCACTGCTCCATATCTTTGCTTTCCATTTCCCTGTTGACAGCAATAAAAGCTGTGAACTCCATGTAAGCCTGAGCACAGCAGAGTGTAGGGGCTATGGTGTTGCCCAGCAGCCTTCACACCTGACACTTGGCATCCCACAATGGCACATCCCAGCCTGGAGCAATGGCATTGCCTGCCTTGACCTCTCTTCTGCTGTCTTCCTGTACAGAGAGCTGTTATATAGCTTATATACATAAATATACATATATACATTTATATAGATAAAAAGCCCCTCAAACACTAAAGAGTGTGCATTACCTCAGCTCATAGAACTGCAGTCTCTACCAGGACCATGCTAAAACCTGGAGGCATGGCTGAGCCTCTGGGCTATGCTACAGCCATAGAATCATAGAATGGGTTAGGCTGGAAGGACGTTAAAGCTCCTCCAGCTCCAACCCCAACCCCTTCCACTGGAGCAGCTTGCTCCAAGCTCCTGTGTCCAACCTGGCCTTGAACACTGCCAGGGATGGGGCAGCCACAGCTTCTCTGGGCACCCTGTGCCAGCGCCTCAGCACCCTCCCAGGGAAGAGCTTCTGCCTAAGAGCTCAGCTCAGTCTCCCCTCAGACTCCCCTACAGGCCCTTGTCCAAAGCCCCTCTCCAGGTTTCCTGTAGTACCCTTAATGTACTGATAGGCCACAATAAGGTCTCTCTGGTGCCTTCTACAACAATATTCAATGACTTTATGTCCAGCTGCTCTCTCCTTCACCATCACCAAGTATTTAAACAGGAACATGAGCTCTTAGTGTCTTGAAAACACAAGTCTGTGGCTACAACCCTATCACTCTGCTCATTGTGGCTTCACATTGGAGCTGCTGCTCTCAAAACCAGATTTTGTTCCTTGTTGTGTGTAAGGAAACCAGTGGTTTGCTGTGTCTAAGGGCTGCCACTGCCTTCAATGGGGTTATCATCTGACCAGGAGAGCAGAGCAAACACCACATGAGCTACCTCCCCTTCTTTGGGTACTTAGTGACTGGATTTAGGAATCACCTCAAATGTCCTTGGGCAAGCACTTATCTCCTTACATTGGAATGCACCATGTCACCTCTATGTGTTTACTGGGTCCATCAGCTCCCTTTAGTGTTGAGGGAGATTTGGTGGGGTTCATGCCTCTCACTGCAAGGCAGACACCTCCATTGCTCCAGGTGAAGAGATCTGAATGAGCTCTGCTGATTGCATTGGCCTGAGTCTCATCAGCTGTAATGGGACCTTGGCTCATAAATAGGTAAGGAGATACACTCACTTTTGGGTCTTAATGTAAGTCATGTCTTAAGGAGGGTGACTGGGTTAGTTTTTGGAGGTCTTTGCTATGTCTCTTTTAGCTGATGAGTTAAGAAATGTCCTGAAGCAAGGGAAGTATGTTTTTCCCTTTTGATTGCAAAGGGTTTGAAGACTTGGGCTTTGATTGCATAGATCCTACCCTGGGCATGTGGTTCCTCTCCAGTGTGTGGGTTCTAGGTGTCTAGGAGACTCCAGGAACATGGAGTACCAAGCTGTTGTCTGTAGGGTGGCTGGAAGCTGAGCTACCTTAGTTTCCCTTGGTGTAGAAATAAAAAGGATAAATTCAGTTTGATTTCAGTACTCCCTTTAAAACTGTTGGCCATGTTATCTTAGTTTTTGAAAATGAACTGGGGGATATTAGTGTGGATTCTTTTAGACACCACTGCTGCTATTATGGAGCGAAGAAACCTTCTGGGGTTGGTGGTGGAAGAAGCAAGGAGATCTTCAAACACTGGTGAGTTCATCTCTGTGTCTGCCTTTACCACTATTGATGGCTTGGAAAGACATGGGGTGGATTGAGATAAGCTCTGAGGCAGAAGCTCTTCCCTGTGAGGGTGCTGAGGCGCTGGCACAGGGTGCCCAGAGGAGCTGTGGCTGCCCCATCCCTGGCAGTGTTCAAGGGCAGGTTGGACACAGGGGCTTGGAGCAAACTGCTCCAGTGGAAGGGGTTGGGGTTGGAGCTGGAGGAGCTTTAAAGTCCCTCCCAGTCCAAACCTGTCTGGAATTCTGATTTTTGAACTCAAGAAAGAGCAATTTGCATTTCTTGTATGTGGAGACAGGGTCAAAGTGAGAAGGGGAAGGTTGGTTTGAGCAAGGGCAGACAGAGCCATTGGCAGGACTGGGTTTAGGTGGCTTTAGCCACCTGCAGTGTCAGCCTGTGTGTGCAAACCAGATACCACAGAGGAAAGGATGCTTCTGTGTGTGACAAGATGTGAGTATTTGATGTGGGATGGGTGATGTTTAGACAAGCTGTGGTATTGAGAATGGCTGGTTTCAGTGGTGTTGTTAGATGCAAGGTGTTTGAGATGTCTACTGTTTATGTAGCTCTAACTTAGTTATGTAAGTACTATCCAAGGTGAAGGAGAAGAATGAGGATGAGGAGATGGCCATTGAGTGTGTGAGCCATTAGCAATGGGAAACAGCAGCTGCCTTCATCCCCCTGCCTGAGGTGAGTGTAGACAACTTCAGCTGGATCTTCTGAACCCCTTTGAAGGTGTTAAAGCTTTAGCAAAGCCCTGTCTGCTGTCAGCTGCTTTTCTCTATAAGGAGCAGGTCCCACTCTTGGTTTCATTTCCTTCTTTTGCAAGCAGGAAAAGCCACCCTGAGGATATTTAAATCTTGAGGCATATGATGCAAAATGTTGTTTCAAAAGCCAGTTTGGGGTCCAAAATGGGCAGATGGAATCACACAGACTTAAATAGGGAAAGTGCTGTGCCCTGTCCATGGGGAAGAGGTGCTCTAAGCACCAAGACAGGCTTGGGGGGGCAGTTTAGCAGAGAGGGACAAGGTGGTTGTGGTGTCCACTGAGTTGAAATGAGCCATCAATGTGTCCTTGCAGCAAAGGCACCCACCAGCAACATGAGAAGAGCACTGGGGGTGAGTCAAGGGACTTTGTGCAATGAACATCTGAGCCCAGGCTGGGGAATGGGGAAGTAAAAGCTGCTTTGGGAAGGGTGGAGGGAGAAGATGAATTGTGCTGAAGAGATGGTCATCTTGCTTGGAAAGGGGCTGATGGAAAGAAGGAAGTGGTAGGGGAAGGAGGAGGAATGCTCATTTCTCAGCAGGCAATATGCATATTTTAAGGTTGTCTCCTCATCATTTTAAGGTCTGCATATTTCAGGTTAACATGAACAGTGGTCATCTCGTGTACATCTATATATACACACATTTTCTTAAAATAGAAGTAAGAACAGAGGAAGAAATATATGGAAAAATAATTCAGATGAGAAGGGGGTGGGTTTTCCCTTGAAGCTACAAGTACATGGAATTGCATTCAGGGATTCTGGTCTCACCTTAATCGACTCAAACATCACTACAGAGTAAAAAAATCACTGCAATGTGACCTCTTATCTATTTAATGCAACACTAATTCTTGTGGCAAATTAAGGCATGATATTATTGTATTTACTTGTCCTTAAATAAGAACAGCTCCCACAAACAGGAAAGAAATCATCCCAAACTTGCGGACTTCTTAAAAAGATTTTGGATGCTCATGAGAAGATGCTTATCTTTTGCAGGACCAATTCTTTCCATAACAGGCCAGTCAGACCTTTATATTTTAAGCTCTAAGATGAGGTTTTAGCTTATAGGAACTATTGACTATTCTTTTGTCAAGGTATCATTTTTCAGTGTATTATTTAGGACCTTCAACCATCATGGTTTTATCTCCCAGGAATTGGGTGCAGTCCTAAAGGAAACCCCAAATCCTGCATTAACCTCATGCACTGTGTGCCCCTATGAGCTGGGAGAAGTGATTCAACCTCTTCCCATGTTTCTTTGTCTCCTGCTGCCCAGAGAGTGGCTGGAGGAAAGCACTTGAGTGTGACCACGTTTGTCCTCTTGGGCTTCCCCAACCCGTAGAAGCTGCTCTTTGTGCCTGTTTTACTCATCTCCATCAGCATGGTGGTGGGGAACCTTATGCAGACCAGCTCTCAGCTTCATGAACTCATCTACTTCATTTCTCATAGGTAATGTGCTTATTTCCTCCATAGGATATATCTGGGCGTCTTGCTTTTCTGGATGGGCCTGCTCCATGGGAAGCTTCCACCATTCTGACCTAGGGAGAGGGTGGAATTTTATCCTGTGTGATAAGCAGTCATACAACTTGGTGCAGGAACAGCCTTTCAAGGCACTGCCTGAGCAGTGTTGGCTTTTCCTTGGATGCCATCTGGAGCTGATGACACAGATGCTCCACGCTTCTGGCCATATGTTGTATGCCGACGTGCCCAACTTGTTTCATGGCTCAAAGACTCTCAGTGTTGTCCGGAAATCCCCCATCACCTCCTCTTCTCCTTAAGTGTTTCCATCCAGGCCAAGCTTATTTTCCATCCCAGCTGCAGCTTGCTCAGGATTTCTCATTCCAGGGTTTGAGAGTTGAGTCACATTGGACCAAGGGGATATTCTATCTAATTGTAGGTTTCCACGTCTGAATTAGTCACAGAAGGTTCCCCTTATGGAGACAAGGATGCATGGGGGGGCTTTGATTCAGCTTGGATCTATTTTAAACATCCATATCAGGGGTTTCTTCTGGAAAAAGTGGATGGTTCTCTGCCCTTGCAGTGAAGGATGCTGGGCAGGCACAGCTACAATGTGGGTTGTGTTCAGAGCAGACAGAGGCCATAGCCTGAAGAGTCAGTTTAAGCCTAATGGGAAGCATCAGCTCACTGTGCTGATGTGTTGGGGTCCTTGAGAAACCCCACTCAAAAGTGAGGAGGTGAAAGCAGCTTTTCATACAACCATGGAATGGTTTGGGTTGGAAGGGAGCTTAAAGCTCACCCAGTTCCAACACCTGCCATGAGCAGAACACCTTCCAGTAGAGCAGGTTGCTGCAAGCCCCATCCAACCTGTCCTCAATCATTTCTGTTGGTCAGTAATGTCTAATGCAGTAGAGCTTCAAAGCTCGGCATGCATAAATCACTTCCTGGACAGAATAGGAAAGCAAAATGGATGTTGGCAGTGTCCTGGCTGTGTGTTTGCTTTTATAAAGGTTTCTAATAACAGATATTAACTTCCTGATGAGGGGTTTCTATTCTGCATGGATGGATAGGAAATTATTGCCTAGAAGATACTAGTGTTGGTTTGCTCTTTTCAGAGCCATAAGAAAGGAACTTTTCCCCATAAACCTGTGCCTAAAGGGGTTTCAGGAAACATGGAGAGGGGCTTAGGACAGGTGCCTGCAGGAACAGGCCAAGGGGAATGGCTTGAACCTGCCAGAGGGGAGACTGAGATGAGCTCTTAGGCAGAAGCTCTTCCCTGGGAGGGTGCTGAGGCGCTGGCACAGGGTGCCCAGAGAAGCTGTGGCTGCCCCATCCCTGGCAGTGTTCAAGGCCAGGTTGGACACAGGGGCTTGGAGCAAGCTGCTCCAGTGGAAGGGGTTGGGGCTGGAGCTGGAGGAGCTTTAAGGTCCCTTCCAACACAAACCAGGCTGGGTTTCCATGATCCAGGCCCATGAAATTGTCCTTAATACCCAAACATGCCAACACACTGACCCTCCAGCTCACTGGCTTTGGGCATGAGCCGTCTCTGTCAACAAGGCAGCTGTAGAAGTGAACTTTGCTGTTAACAAAGAAGAAAGTTTCTTTCTTGTTATCCCCAGCTAATTAATCTCTGATGGCTTGTTATGAAGAATGAGGGAAGTCACATCCAAGTCTTCTGAGAAACTTTTGTGGTGATGAGGAAACTTCCTTGGTAAACCCCAGAAGGTCTTGTTAAAGCTGGTGACTCCTGGAAGGGTGCTTGGTCCCCAAGGACCACTTCTTGCTTTGGCAAAGTGAGCAGCATCACTTGTGATGGAAATAGCTGTGAGTGCTTGTATTGTGAAAGCCTGGATCTCGGGCCTGCTGGAGGGCTTTCTGTGCCCATGCATGCTTGGTCCTACTCTCTCTTTAAAGGCACATCCCTGTCTTCATGACATGTGCAGATCATGTGGTTCTTGCTAATGGGGTGCTTTGTCCCTTCCTGCTTTTGACCCCTAATAAAGGGAGCTGGGGAAGCTCATTGCATTTCTCTTCACTTTTCAACCTCCTCAAGGACACCTCATACATTAAATTCCTTGTTATTAGTTGCCTTGGGATGGATTTATTTGTCTCTCTTTAGTTCTTTACCTGTTAAAAATGTTCTTAAACTGTTAAACTGAGGCAAGTTGAAGTCCACTACATCCATCCTCCATGTCTGACTGGCTTTCATAACTGTGATTTTCCTACCGTTATGGGTTTGGGATTGGAGAATAAGCATGGGAATGGGGTCACCTGACTCAACATCTAAAATTCATTGCCTAGTTATGAGACAGTCGGTCCCTTCTAGGGTGGTTGGGAATAAAAGAATGTTTTATCCCATCCTAGGGCAGCTGGTGAGGATGGATGTGGTCCAGAGCAGGTCTGAACATCAGAAGCACTTGTACCGTGCACCCTCTCTCCATGGTATGTGCATCTCTGAATAGCTTTGTCTGGATTAAACTAATTCCAGTCAGGATGTGAAGGCCTCCTGGAGGTCAAACTGCATCAGCTGCCCCCCTCAAACCTGTTTGCAGTTTGTTTTAATCCAAAAGACAGGACAAGAGTTAAGGGCCTCAAGCTGCACCAGGGCAGGTTTAGATGGAGCTGAGGAACAATTCCTGCCCCAGAGGGTGCTCAGGCATTGGACTCAACTTTTAAGTATCTAAATTCGAAGAAGGTGAAACTACTTCAGATCTCCTAATCCCTCCTCCCAACACTCTTGAAAGAGGTATTTTAGTTTTCCATTCAGTTGGACTAAAACTTCATAGAGGAGGAAAACATATACGATAATTGAAGGACTGACAAACCACTTCTTTGCATGTTTTCCTAGAAGTGGTTGGAAAACTATCATTTAAGTTGAAGGGAAGGAGACAGATGCAGTGATATGCCCCAGGTCAGGTTTGCTCTCCCTTATATAGAAATGTGGTGCCATTTGCTCTGTCCTGAAGGGCCCAGGGCATTGCCATGCACTTGACATGTACATCATGCAACCTTCAGAACAGTTGGGTCATTCTGGAGCAACATCTGAAAGCTCAGAGGCAGACCCAGGGTCTCCTCCATGGTGTTAATAGTCAATGTTCAGGCAACTGAATTCAATCCCAGATGCCTTTATGATTCCTGACATGGTTCCTCCATTCTGATCCACCTAGCGATGCTCATGTGAATGTTTCATTGAGATAATGGTCTAGGACTATGGAATTACGTCTGTGTGGTGCAGACATCATCGTGAAGAAGTAACTGGGACAGCACTTCTGGTTGCCCAAAAGAGTGGTAAATGCTCCATCCCTGGCAGTGTTCAAGGCCACGTTGGACACAGGGGCTTGGAGCAACCTGCTCTAGCAAAAGGTGTCCCTGCTCATGGCAGGGTGCTGGGACTGGATGATCTGAAAGGACTATATGTTACTTATAGATGAGAATTGCTAACTAATTGTTAGGTTAACGAGGCTGTCATATGAATATCATCTTTAATGCTCATGTCAATAGAGGCCAGGTTTTGAATCATCTCCACAAAAACCAATGTTCTTCTCCAAAACATTTAGGCTGATCTAACAGCACCTGAAGCACAGGACAAAGAGACCCATGTCCAGCTCTTCCTGCCAAAAAGGTGATTGCTATTTGAGGTATCAGAACCATTTATGCAGAGGATCCCTGTCATGTGTTTGATGTGGGAACTTTGGGCCTACAGCCAGGGGTTGCTGTATTTTATAGATCCCTTCTCTGCAAAGATTGAAACAGAATTTGTGCAATGATGCTCTCAGTATGAAATGTATTTCCAAAACCTCAAGCCTGTTTCTTGTGTTGCTGGAATTCACCATGCTGCCTCCCCTGCATGTTAAACTGAGGTTTCTATTGCCAGCCCACTGAGCAGGTTCCTCCACACAAGACAAAGGCAATCTAGAGCTCTGTTAGTGAAGTAGCATCCAGTCTGGGTAAATGTTTGAGCATTTTGGTTGTCTCTGAATTGGAAACTTTCTTAAACCCAAGGGGAAATAAGGACACCAGGGTGGGGTAATTCATCAAGCAGCGATGAGCCCTCCGCATGACACTGCTCATTTAGACTCCTGTTTCCACAGAAGCTCAGACCAGATGATCTTTTGAGGCCCAGCCTGGGCTTTCTGTGGCTCCATGATTCTATATGCATAGTGTAAGCCAAAATATCCGACAAAATGGAAGAAAACAAGACATGGTGAAAGTTTTGAAGGAAGCTCTCTGATATCAAAGGTGCCAAGCCCTTTAGCATTTAATGGTACAGACTCTGGCTCCTTCATTGACTGCAGGTCGAAGCCACGTTGTCCCCACACCTATGACAGTTCATGCTTCCATACTGTTGTTTTTCTGAGCATGTAATAATTCTGTTCACCATCCATATACTTTCCCAATATAAGTTAATTCTCACTCACAACAGCTAAAGGAAAGATATTCCCCCCCATCAGTGTGTTTTGGCTTTATTGAGACCCAGAGAGCTCTCAGTTACCATCAATTCTGTGTTCTTTCATTTATGGAAGCTTCCTACAAACTTATTTCTAATGTGAAATAGACAATTTGGTTTTCGTGGTGTGCTTGAGCATGAGCAGGGCATGGACATGGGATATGGGTGCTTATCTCCAAGTGGAATTGCATTTCTCTCACCATTTAGGTAAAAGGTTATTTCAGATGAATGTAAAACACCACTTACAATGAATGGGAGGAGATCTTGATGTGCCCAAAATGTCCCTAACACTGGGTTGTCTCAGCACAGTTCATCAGCCTCTATTATGAATTATATTGTCTGCAACTTTTTACTTTAAATGAAATCTCCTGTAAAGCTGCAGCCCTGGGAGGGATTCCCCCTGATATTCAAAGGGGCAGCTTGAGATCTTCATTCCCACCAGCTTCTTCCCTCTGAAAGGCACAAACAAATGCAATGAATCTTTTGAAACCTTTTCTCTGACTCTTTTTCAGCAAGCAAATGTAAAACTACACTGCCTCTTCCCTCCCACCCCAGCAGCTTTAATAAAGAGCTCACAGGTAAGAGGGAGGAATTTTATTGGTGCTGAGGGACAAGGTCAAGAATCCTGCAAGAGAAAGACGTCTTTATCAGTGACAAAAGTTATAACTGTATCAAGGCGATTGGTGTTTCCTGTGAGGGAAAGAGGCCTGGGATAATTGAGGGTAATTTCTTCCTACAGGCTGCTGACTATGAAGTGAATTGAAGTTTGAGGTTCCTGTCCTTTTGGCTTCCTTCCAAGGAAGGAAATTGTGATTTGGGGGATCTATATCTCATTAAAAACTGTAATTGAGTTTTGTGCAGGAAGCGTGGAAGCATCTACATCAAATCATGGGGTTTACTGGGAGAAATCCCTTTGTTTTAGTGCCCTATAGGCTTTCTCACTTGAGATGAACTGTTCATGTCCTCGATGACAGAAATCTTCTGTGTTGCCAGCAGCTGAAAAACCTCCTCCCGCATTTCACCAGAGACCCCATCACCTCCCTGTTCCTCAGGCTGTAGATGAAGGGGTTGAGCATGGGGATGAGCACAGCATAGAAGATGGAGGCCACTTTATCCAGACTCCTGTGGCTAGATGGAGGTTGTAGGTACGTGAAGAATGATGTCCCATATAACAAGGCAACAGCCAGCAAATGGGAGGCGCAGGTGTGGAAGGCTCTGGCCCTGCTCTGTGCTGAGCACATCCTCAGCACAGTGCGGAGGATAGAGATGTAGGAGAGCAAAATGATCACACTTGCAAACACTGCATTGACAGTGAATAAAGCAAAGATGACCATCTCACTGCTGTGCGTGTCAGAGCACACGAGCTTTAGCACAGGGACGACGTCGCAGAAGAAGTGGTCGATGTGGTTGGGTCCACAGAAGGGACCTCCAAACGTGCACCATGTGCAGATGGTAACAGTGAGGAAGGCAAATAGGTAGGATGTTGCTACCAGCTGCCAGCAGACGCGTCTGGAGATGATGGTCACGTAAAGCAGGGGATGGCAGATGGCAACGTGTCGGTCGTAGGCCATCATGGCCAGGAGGTGACACTCAGTAGTAGCAAAGAAAGCAAAGGTGAGGAACTGCATCATGCAGCCAGAGAAAGAAATGGATTTGTCCTCTGATAACAGGTCTGCCAGCATCCTGGGGGAGATGACTGTGGAATAGCAGATGTCAGTGAAGGCAAAATGGGAGAGGAAGAAGTACATGGGGGTGTGGAGGCTGGGAGACACCCGCACCAATGTGACAATGCCAACGTTCCCCACCAAAGTGACAATGTAAATCAATAGAAACAAGACAAAAAGAGGAGTCTGTGCATATGGGTTGTCTGTAATTCCCAACAGGATGAATTTATTCTGGGTGAGATTTCCTCCCATGACCAGGTGTTACCTGTTGAGGCAAAAGGAAGAGAAACATCAAACTGATTAAAAATGGTGGTTCACTTTTGGACCATATCTAATCTCGATCAGTAACCATTGGAACTGGCACATTTTAGAATATTTTTCTACATTTTCTGACCCAATTTATGTATACTTCATGTTTTTCAGTTGAGGTATTTAAAAATGAACAGTAAGAACATTGAAGCAACAAATGGCATTTTTGTTTCTCTAAGATGTGACACTTAAAAATACGGATTTAATTTAATGCTTGTTTTTGAGATTTAAAAGAGGAATCAAATCGTTATTTACTTTCAGTTTGGAGGCAGTTCTTGTCAGAAGACAGCTAAGAGGGAACTCATGGTGAGTTCACGCAAGCTTGGAGCAAGAGAAAGTCCCAGTCCCAGGGAAACCCCAGGTTACACATGCATGACCTCCGGATATTTTCCCTTGGCTTTCAATTATCATTCCAGTCACCAAATCACATTTATCAAAGTATTTGAGATCATTGGCAAAGGATGAAATATGCATTGGTAAAATCATGTTTTATACCTTTGTGAGCTCCAGCAGGCTAAAGCGTCTTAAACCCACGGGCATTAAGCTGCTTGCTTGAAAGCCGAGTTGATGTTAAAATGTGCTGATTCCAAAGGCTCATTTGTTAGTGACTATAATCTGCTGATAATCGGAAATGCTGCATTTCTTTATGACAGAATAAGATTCATCCTTATTTAACTCAGTAAATCAGTGAATCTTGTTTTAGCTGCCTATGTAAAAGAAACACAATATACATCAGCCTTAGCTCCCCCTTTCATAAAGAAAACCCACGTTGGTAAGCCTGTTTTCTGACAAAGCTTTACCACAGATTACACAAGGACATGCAGAAAAAACCCACTGCCTCAGTGCAGGTGAGGCTCTGCTTTGTGTTGGTGTTACCTCCTGTGCCTTCCCTCTGCCACCGAGTGATGGGAGCCAAGGATTTATCCCCAACGCAGCAGAGAACGTCTATGTGCCAGCATCAGCTCTGTTGCACCTGATGTGAAGAGAGGTGAGCTCCTGCAGACTCCAAGAGCCCAGCTTGTGGTGCTGGGGCTGTAAATACAGTTGCATGTGCTCTCCTGGGAGGAAGCCTCCAGGGCTGCTCATGATTTACCACAGGAAAACAAAGAGAAGGAAAAGCAAAGGGTGTGAAATCACCTCTGAAAGGCATTGTGGTGCTTGGGCATCTGAAAGAGATGGTGTGGATGAGCCATGCCTGAGCACAGCTGCACAGCAGCAGTGATGACAGGCTTACATGATGCTTCTGACATGCTTGTGGGGAAAGCAACGGTTTTTGTTTGTCTTTGGCAACAGAATGAGAATGGGTTTAGAGACATTTCTGATCTCGCAGAGGGTCCTCAAATGGGACATGAAGCACAAGTGACTCCATCTCTGGAGCTGCTGCTGTCCGTCTGTGGACACTTGAGAGCCCAGTTTTCCATCCCCAGTGTGGTTATCCACATTCAGATTCAGAGCAGCCCTGCAGAGGAGGACTTGAGGGTCTTTGTTGATGAGAAAATGAACATGAGCCGGCTTCAGTGTGTGCTCACAGCCCAGAAACCAACCGTGTCCTGGGCTGCATCCAAAGCAGCGTGACCAGCAGGTCCAAGGAGGTGATCCTGCCCCTCTGCTCTGCTCTCGTGAGACCTCACCTGGAGCATTGTGTGCAGTTCTGGGGTCCTCAACATAAAAAGGACATGGAACTGTTGGAACAAGTCCAGAGGAGGCCACGAGGATGCTCAGGGGCTGGAGCAGCTCCTGTATGGAGACAGGCTGAGAAAGTTGGGGCTGTTCAGCCTGGAGAAGAGAAGGCTGCGGGGAGACCTCAGAGCAGCTTCCAGTGTCTGAAGGGGGCCTATAGGGATGCTGGGGAGTGACTCTTCATTAGGGACTGCAGTGACAGGACAAGGGGTAACGGGTTCAAACTGAAACAGGGGAAGTTTAGATTGGATGTAAGGAAGAAAATCTTCACTGTGAGGGTGCTGAGGCACTGGAATGGGTTGCCCAGGGAGGTTGTGAATGCTCCATCCCTGGCAGTGTTCAAGACCAGGTTGGACAGAGCCTTGGGTGCCATGGTTTAGTGTGAGGTGTCCCTGCCCATGGCAGGGGGTTGGAACTGGATGATCTTAAGGTCCTTTCCAACCCTGACTGTTCTATGATTCTATGATGATAAGTTCAGAGGAGGGCCACGTGGATGATCAAGGTACTGGAGCAACCTCTGTATGAAGACAGGCTGAGAAAGTTGGGGCTGTTCAGCCTGGAGAAGAGAAGGCTGCGGGGAGACCTCAGAGCAGCTTCCAGTGTCTGAAGGGGGCCTATAGGGATGCTGGGGAGGGACTCTTCATTAGGGACTGGAGTGACAGGACAAGGGGTAATGGGTTAAAACTTCAACAGGGGAAGTTTAGAATGGGTGTAAGGAGGAAGTTCTTTACTGTAAGGGTGGTGAGGCACTGGAATGGGTTGCCCAAGGAACTTATGAAAGCTCCATCCCTGGTGGTGTTCAAGGACAGAGCCTTGGGTGCCATGGTTTAGTGTGAGGTGTCCCTGTCCACGGCAGAGGGATTGGAACTTGATGATCTTAAGGTCCTTTCCAAACCTAACTATTCTATGATTCTTTGAAGTGCCTGGCTGTCCAACACCTGAGCTGGTGACTCTGGGCTTCCACTGTATTCAAGGGTGAGAAATGTGCATTTTCAAACATTTACAAATTGTTCCAGGGTAAACTAATTGGCCTTTATCCACCTGAGAAGCCTCAGTTGCTGCTCCATCCCCACCCTCTGCAGATTTGACCTCCATCTCTATTTAAGCTTAGCCCAGGGAGCTTGACCTTTGCTAGAGCATTATGGTTTCCAGTTTAGCAGGCGTTGTGCACACCTATGGAATCTTTTCATGGTGACCTAGGCTTTGCTAATGGATCTCCCCAGCCATTGCTGAACCTGATCCTGAGCAGGTTGTTGACTACTTCTGTATTGACCTGTTTTGTTCTTGGACCTGCCTCCTCATCGCCAGCTTTCCTGATGCTCTGGAGTCTTGGCTGAACTTGGCCCAGGTCTCTGTTCCTGCCATATTTCTGTAGTTCAGGTACTGTGGAATGGTCTCTGGAAAGGTGTCCCCTTTGTCTTTGTTTAAAGAGATGAATGAGACCAACCCTGTGGCAGTCCCCAGGCTCCTGCAGAGTAGAACCCATCATCCTTTGCACCCAACAGTGCTCATTGCTCTGACTGCCGTCTCCATCCAGACTATGTCCCTGCATGGGCAAAATAGGAGACAGTGTTCTTAGTGAGGGAAATAGAGTAATGAATTGAACGTTACATACAAGCGTCATTCCCTGGTCCATAGTGCCTTCTCCTTTACCAAGTATAATATTAGACTTTGATCGAGAGGAAATCTGGTATGTATTTGGTGTGGGAATTTTGTGTCACAGCCAGGACTTTCTGCATTACATAGACCCTTTCTCTGCAAAGATTGAAGGAGAATCATGCAATGACACTCTCTGTATAAAATATATTCCCAAAACCTCAGGACTCTTTCTTGTATTGCTGGAATTCACAATTCTGTTTTTCTTGCACATTAGACTGAGATTCCTCTTGGACAGTCACAAAGTTGCATACAAGACTATGGCAATCCAGAGCCCTCTTAGGACCAGAGCATCAAGTATGGGTAAATGTTTGAGCATTTCAATTATCTCTGCTTTGGAAACTTTATTAAAGCCAAGAGGAAATAAGGACACCAGAGTGGGATAATTCATTAAGCAGTGATGAGCCCAGCACATGACACTTCTCTTCTAGGCTCCCTTTCCCAGAAAAGCTTGGATCAGATGATCCTTTCTGGCCCAACCTGGGGATTTTTGACTCTAAGATTCCACACCTATAGTCTAAGCAGAAATATCCAATAAAATAGAAGGAAGAAAACAAGTTGTGGTGAGGTTTTTAAATGAAGCTCTCTGATATCAAAGGTCTCTGTCCTGCCAAGCTTTATAGCCTTTAATTTTGTAGGTTCTGGCTCCTTCATTGAATGATGCTAGAAGCTATGTTTCCCTCACACCTAAGACAATGTTCCCTTTCATACCGTTGTTTTTCTGAGCACATAAAAATTCTGTTCCCAATATAAGTTAATTCTTACAACAGCTGGAAGAAAGATATTCCCCCCCATCAGTGTGTTTTGGCTTTATTGAGACCCAGACAGCTCTCAGTTACCATCGATTCTGTGTTCAGGATTGTCTTTCATCTATGGAAGCTTTCTACAGAATTAATTCTTGCGGGAAATAGACAATTTGGTTTTCCTGGTGTTCTTGAGCATGAGCTGGACATGGACATGGGATATGTGTGTTTATAGAATCATAGAATCGTTAGGGTTGGAAAGGACCTTAAGATCATCCAGTTCCAACCCCCCTGCTGTGGGCAGGCACACCTTACACTAAATCATATCACCCAAGGCCTCGTCCAACCTGGTCTTGAGCACTGCCAGGGATGGAGCATTCACAACCTCCCTGGGCAACCCATTCCAGTGCCTCATCACCCTCACAGGAAAGTATTTCCTTCTTAGATCCAACCTAAACTTCCCCTGTTTAAGTTTGAACCCGTTACCCCTTGACCTGTTACTACAGTCCCTAATGAAGAGTCCCTCCCCAGCATCCCTATAGGCCCCCTTCAGATACTGGAAGCTGCTCTGAGGTCTCCCCGCAGCCTTCTCTTCTCCAGGCTGAACAGCCCCAGCTTTCTCAGCCTGTCTCCATACAGGAGGTGCTCCAGCCCCTGAGCATCCTCGTGGCCTCCTCTGGACTTGTTCCAACAGTTCCATGTCCTTTTTATGTTGAGGACCCCAGAACTGCACACAATGCTCCAGGTGAGGTCTCACAAGAACAGAGCAGAGGGGCAGGATCACCTCCTTGGACCTGCTGGTCACGCTGCTTTGGATGCAGCCCAGGACACGGTTGGTTTCTGGGTTGTGAGCGCACACTGAAGCCGGCTCATGTTCATTTTCTCATCAACCAACACCCCCAAGTCCTTCTCCTTGGGCTGCTCTGAATCTCTTCTCTGCCCAACCTGTAGCTGGGCCTGGGATTGCTCCGACCCAGGTGCAGGACCTTGCACTTGGCATGGTTAAACCTCATGAGGTTGGCATCAGCCCAGCTCACAAGCGTGTCGAGGTCCCTCTGGATGGCATTCCTTCCCTCCAGGGTATCAACCGAACCACAAAGCTTGGTGTCATCGGCAAACTTGCTGAGGTTGCACTCAATCCCATGTCCATGGCAGCGATGAAGATGTTGAACAAGACCGGTCCCAACACCAATCCCTGAGGGACACCACTCGTTACTGGTCTCCAGCCGGACATTGAGCCACTGACCACAACTCTTTGCGTGCAGCCATCCAGCCAGTTCTTTATCCACCGAGTGGTCCATCCATCAAATTGATGTCTCTCCAATTTAGAGACAAGGATGTCGTGTGGGACAGTGTCGAACGCTTTGCACAAGTCCAGGTAGATGACATCAGCTGCTCTACCCCTGTCCATCGGTTCTGTAGCCCCATCAGAGAAGGCCACCAAATTGGTCAGGCAGGATTTCCCCTTACTGAAGCCAGTGAAGCCAGTGAACCTGGCTGTCACCAAGCACCTTGTTGATTTTCATGTGCCTTAGCATGCCTTCCAAGAGAATCTGCTCCAAGATGTTGCCAGGCACAGAGGTGAGACTGACTGCTCTGTAATTCCCTGGGTCAGCCATTTTCCCCTTCTTGAAAATGGGGGTTATATTTCCCTTTTTCCAGTCATCGGGAACTTCACCTGACTGCCAGGATTTCTCAAATATGATGGCCAGCGGCTTCGCAACTTCATTCTCCAGCTCCTTCAGGACCCACGAATGGATCTCATCAGGACCCATGGACTTGTGCACGTTCACATTTTTAAGATGGTCTTGAACCAGTTCCTCTCCTACAGTGGGCGCAAGGTCTTCATTCCCACAGTCCCTGCATCTGCCTTCCAAGACTCGGGTGGTTTGGTCAGAGCCTTTGGCAGTGAAGACCAAGGCAAAGAAGTCATTCAGAACCTCAGCCTTCTCCAAACCCTGTGTAGCCAGTTCTCCTGAGAGCTTCCTAAGGGGGCCTGCATTCTCCCTAGTCTGTTTTTTATTTGCTATGTACCTGTAGAATCCCTTCCTGTTATCTTTAATACCTCTAGCTAAGTTTAATTCTAACTGGGCCTTAGCTTTCCTAACGTGGTCCCTAGCTTCCCCGATAACATCCCTGTACTCTTCCCAGGCCGCCTGTCCTTGCTTCCACTTATTATAAGCCTCTTTTTTCATTTGAATTTTCCTCAGGAGCTCCTTATCCATCCAAGGAGGTCTCCTGGCCCTCCTGCTGCACTTCCTTCTGGTTGGGATGCAACACTCCTGAGCTTGCAGCAGGTGATCCTTGAATATCAACCAACAGTCTTGGGCCCCTCTGCCCTCTAGGGCTGTATCCCATGGAACCTTCCTAAGCAGGTTCCTGAAGAGGCCAAAGTCTGCTCTTTTTTATCTCCATTTATGGAGTTCCATTTATGTCACCATTTAGGTAAAAGGTCATTTCAGATGAATGTAAAACACCCCTTAAAGGGAATGAGAGGATCCTTTGATGTGCTCAAATTGTCCTTCACAGTGGGTGGTCTCAGCACAGTTCATCACCATGTATTATGAATTATATTGCTGTGTCAGTGACACCAGATAATGGTCCATGGTGAAACACACAAAAATAGAAAAGTACTGTTTGTTCGTGGTGGCTCCTCCCCGGAAAGTCCTCCTTTGGCTCCTCTCTGGAAGATCCCGCTTTGCCTGATCCCTGGAAAAGTCCCAACCCTGGGAGACCTTTCTAGATATTGCTGGCCACTTCTCCCAATGGAGGCTGGACGCCTACATCAGAATGAGTGCACATTCTTGCTAGTACAAAAGCCAGAGCCTCATGCGATGCAGGGAGGCAGAACCTCATACTACCAGGTCAGTGTTGTCTTCGCAGGGACGCCTGCTAAGGTTGAGCCTGCCACCTCGCACTGCAATGACGTTTCTCAGGGCCGGTTTCCTGCTCATCATTACATGGTCTTTGGGGTTGGTAAGATAACCAGCCATCAGGATTATCCTTTATGTATCTTATCTCTATATTTTCCCTGTATTAATAAACTTGCTGTGATTCATTACTGTGTAGCATTTCTCTCAACCCGCAATCCTCAAACTCTGGAACAATTGCCTACAATAGCTTTCTTTAAGTGAAATCTCTTGTGAAGCTGCAGCCTGGGGAGGGATTCCCCTTGACATTCAAAAGTGAAGCTGGAGATCTTGATTCCCACCAGCTTCTTCTCTTTGAAAGGCACAAACAAACGCAATGAATCTTTTGAAACCTTTTCTCTGACTCTTTTTCAGCAAGCAAATGTAAAACTACACTTCCTCTTCCCTCCCACCCCAGCAGCTTTAATAAAGAACTCGCAGGTAAGAGTGAGGAATTTCATTGGAGCTGAGGGACAAGGTCAAGAATCTTGCAAGAAAAATAGATATTTATCAGTGACAAAAGCTATAACTGGGTAAAGCTGATTGGTGTTTTCTGTGAGGAAAAGAGGCCTGAGATAATTGAGGGTGATTTCTTCCCGCAGGCTGGTGACTGAGAAGTGAATTGAAATTTGAGGCTTAGTCTTCTTCTGGTTTTCTTCCAAGAATGGTGTGATTCTGGGGGCCTGTTTCTCATTCAATACTGTCATTGACTTTTGTGTAGGAAGTGTGGAAGAATCTGCATCAAATCATGGGGAGTATTGGAAAAAAATGTTTTAGTGTACCATAGGCTTTCTCAGTTGACATGTGCTAGATGATAGAACTTTCTTAGGTTGCCAGGGGTTGAAGAGCCTGCTCCTGCACTTCACCAGAGCCCCCTTCACCTCCTTGTTCCTCAGGCTGTAGATGAATGGGTTAAGCATGGGGGTGATGATGGTATAGATGATGGAGGCGGCCTTATCGCGGCTCCTGTGGCTAGATGGAGGTTGTAGGTACATGAAGAACTTTGTACCAAAGAAGGAGGCAACAGCCATCAAATGGGAGGCGCAGGTGCGGAAGGCTCTGGCCCTGCTCTGTGCTGAGCACATCCTCAGCACGGTGCAGAGGATAGAGATGTAGGAGAGCAGAATGATCATGCTAGTGCCCACCACGTTGATGGTGATGAAGGCAAAGATGACCATCTCACTGCTGTGAGTGTCAGAGCACATGAGCTTCAGCACAGGAACTTCATCACAGAAGAAGTGGTCGATGCGGTTGGGACCGCAGAAGGAACCTCCAAACGTGCACCATGTGTAGATGATGGCACTCAGGAAGGCGAATAGGTAGGATGTTGCTATCAGCTGCCAGCAGATGTGGCTGGAGATGATGGTAACATAAAGCAGGGGCTGGCAGATAGCAACGTGTCGGTCGTAGGCCATCATGGCCAGGAGGTGACACTCAATAGTACTAAAAAAAGCAAAGGTGAGGAACTGCATCATGCAGCCAGAGAAAGAAATGGTTCTGTCCTCTGATAACAGGTCTGCCAGCATCCTGGGGGAGATGACTGTGGAATAGCAGATGTCAGTGAAGGCAAAATGGGTGAGGAAGAAGTACATGGGGGTGTGGAGGCTGGGAGACACCCGCACCAATGTGATAATGCCAACGTTCCCCACCAAAGTGACAATGTAAATCAATAGAAACAAGACAAAAAGAGGAGTCTGTGCATATGGGCTGTCTGTAATTCCCAACAGGATGAATTTATTCTGGGTGTGATTTCCTCCCATGACCAGGTGTTACCTGCTGAGGCAAAAGGAAGAGAAACGTCAAACTGATCAAAAATGGAGATTCAGATCTGGACCACATCTATCTCCAATCAATGACCACTGTACCTGCCACACATTAGATTATTCTCATATATTTTCTAACCAAAATTATATGCAGATATTATGTTTTTCAGATGAGGTAATCAGAAAAGAACAGGTAGTTTACTGAAGCAGTGAATGGCATTTGTATTTTTCTGTGGTGGGACAATTAACGCTGGCTTAATCAAGCATGTGTGTTTTCAGGTTTGAGCAAAGAATCAGATCTTTATTCACTTTCAATTTGAAGGAAATCTGTGTCAGAAGACACCTCAGAGGATCCTCATAGGGTTGCACGTAAACGTGAAGCAAGAGAATTTGTCAGTCCCAGTGAAAGCCCAGCTTACACATGCATGACCTCCAGACATTTCCCTTTGGTTTTTGATTATCATTCCTGTCACCAAATCACATTTAACAAACTATTTGAGATCATTAACAACAAATAACATTGACTTTGTTAAATTCATGATATGTACCTTCCTGAGCTCCAGCACGATAAAGCATCCTAAACCTAATGGGCATTCAGTTTCTTGCTTTAAAAATGAGTTGCTGTTATAACCAGCTGATTCTAAAGGCTGATTTGTTAGTAACTATATTCTGATGACAATATGAACTGTTGCATTTCTACATAACAGAATAAGATTCATCATTTAACTCTTGAATAAATCAATGTATCTGGCTTAAGCAAAAGAAACACAACCTGCATCAGACATTGCTCCCTATTATTATAAAGAAAACCCACATTGGTAAGGTTGTTTTCTGACAAAGCTTTACCACAGATTACACGAGGACATGCAGAAGCAAGCCCACTGCCTCAATGCAGGTGAGGCTCTGCTTTGTGTTGGTGTTACCTCCTGTGCCTTCCCTCTGCCACCGAGTGATGGGAGCCAAGGATTTATCCCCAACGCAGCAGAGAACATCTACGTGCCAGCATCATCTCTGTTAAGCACCTGATGTGAAGAGAGGTGAGCTCCTGCCAGACTCCAAGAGCCCAGCTTGTGGTGCTGGGGCTGTAAATACAGTTGCATGTGCTCTCCTGGGAGGAAGCCTCCAGGGCTGCTCATGATTTACCACAGGAAAACAAAGAGAAGGAAAAGCAAAGGGTGTGAAATCACCTCTGAAAGGCATTGTGGTGCTTGGGCATCTGAGAGACATGGAGTGGGTGAGCCATGCCTGAGCACAGCTGCACAGCAGCAGTGATGAGCAGCTCATAGGATGCTTCCTACATACTTGTGGACCATGCAAATGTTTTGGTCTGACCATACTGACACAATGAAAATGGGTTTGGAGACATTCCAGATCTTGCACAGGTCCTCAAATGGGACATGAAGCACAAGTGACTCCATCTCTGGAGCTGCTGATGTCCCTCTGTGGAGGGTGAACCCAGTTTTCCAGCCCCAGTGGGGTTACCCACATGTAGTGCCTGGATGTCCAACAGCTGAGCTGGTGCCTCAGGACTTCCACTGTATTCAAGGGTGAAAAACTGGCATTTTGAGGCAGAGAGGAATTGTCCCAGGATGAACTAATAGGCCTTTATCCCCCTGAGCAGCCTCAGCTGGGGCTCCATCCCCACCCTCTTCCTGTTGTTCCCCCATCTCTATTTAAGCTCAGAACAGGCAGATTGAGCTTTACTAGAGGAGTTCTGGTTTCCAGTTTAGTAGGAGCTCAGCACACCTGTGCAATCTTTTGGTGGTCACCTAGGGTTTCTCATCTGTCTTCCTCACAATTTTTTCACCTGATCCTGCACAAGGGACTGGCTGGACCTGACTTGGTTTGGTCTTGAATCTGCCTCCTCATCACCAGCTTTCCTGATGCTCTGGAGCCGTGGTTGAACTTGGCCGAGTTCTCTGTTCCTGCCCTGCTTCACTTGCTCAGGTACCGTGGGATGGTCCCTGCACACCAGGGTGTTCTCCTTTGGTTCTGTTTAGACAGGTAAAGGAGACAAACCCCTGTGGCAGTCCCCAGGCTCCTGCAGAGTAGAACCCATCACCCTCTGCACCTGACAGCCCAGCCAGTGCTCACTGCTCTGGCAGTCATTTTCCATCCAGAACATGTCCCTACCTGAGCAAATTAGGAGGTAGCTTTTCAGTGATGAAAAGTAGAGTAACAAATTGATCCTTACATTCAAGCGTTGTTATCTTTTCCTTAGTGCCTTCTCCTTTACCAAGTATAACATTAGACTTTCAGTCTCAGCAGATTGCCAACACTTTGGTTTGGAAGTATCTTTGGGATGATGTTTATCTTCTTGTTGTGTGACAGAGGACACCAGAGCTTCACTGATACCAAGCACTTTGGTTTCCCCAACCTCTTCCTTAGGCTTGCAGGTTTGGTTTGGAACCATTTCTAGGTCTTGCTTTCTTCCTACGACTGGTTTGTGCAACAAGACCACAGATAATCTGATTTATCTACACTCTTTTATTGCCCTTAGTGGTTACTTTTTTCCCCTGTGTCTTGGTCTTTTCTGATCTACACAACATTATTACCTGGCTCCTTGCTAGCCCTGTCAAAAATATCTTCCAAAGCTGTCAGCATCTCCAGGTGATAGCTTAAAATCTGCATTGTGACATCTTTCAAACTGCAAACTCCAGCACCTCACTGCACACCATGGGGCAGGATGAAGGATGCTGGGGCTCTGCAGGAAACAAGGGACATTCTCCTATGGATGCTGATGGCTTCTGCCCCTGGTGGTGCCCTGGTGATGGAGGCACTGGGCAAGGGCTGAAATCCCTCCCTGCTCTGCATGGAGCTGGATCCAAACTGGGACTCAGCTTTCACTTCTTTGGGATCAGTGCTTAAATCTTTCCTATGTCCATCATAGCAGGGAGGAGAGCCTCTGCCCTCCATGTGCTGCAGGGTGGCAATGAGGGCTGTGTGAGCAGTGAGAGGATTTGGGACCAGGACTGATGCAAAGCAAGGAGGGACCATATCCGTGCACATCCCCCTATGTCCATCACATCCCTACACATCCATACACATATCCCATGCCCTGGAGAACTGACTCAGTCCCATTCAGCTCCCACTGTCAGCCAGGCTGTGGCTGTGGGGCTGGTATTGAGCAGGGAGATGAGGAGGTGCGAGAGGCAAAGCTGACAGCAGGAGGAGGATGGAGGGGGCTCATCCGCAGCATTGCACCGTGTCCTGCAGCTCCTATGAATGGTTTTACTGCTGGAGAGAGAAGGAAAGGGGAGGATGTGGCTCTGGAAGGGGTTGGAACCCCAAAGGATGCCCAGATTGTGGGGGTTTGCTCCCAGTGTGCACTGCCAGGGGATTGCTCTCTGGTGGGAATCAGTGTTTGGCTGTAGAAGGAGGTTCCCCACAACCCCCATGAAGGCTTTAACGTGCCCGAGGGGAGACTGAGCTGAGCTCTTAGGCAGAAGCTCTTCCCTGGGAGGGTGCTGAGGTGCTGGCACAGGGTGCCCAGAGAAGCTGTGGCTGCCCCATCCCTGGCAGTGCTCAAGGCCAGGTTGGACACAGGGGCTTGGAGCAAGCTGCTCCAGTGGAAGGGGTCCCTGCCCGTGGCAGGGGTTGGAGCTGGAGGAGCTTTAAGGTCCCTTCCAACACAAACCAGGCTGGGATTCTGTGATGGGTTTGGGAGCATCCATCAGAGTCACCAGTGACAGGGGCAACCCTTAATCACCCTTCAGAAGGGCCCTTTTCCCCTGGTGCTGCCCATTTCAGTCCTTTACCACACTCCTCACTGTTCTTCCCCATCTCCTTCCTTCCACTTTTGGGCACTGCTCCCTCAGGCTCTCCTTTGTCTCTTGTGCTTCCAGCCCAATGCGTGGAAGAAGGTGAACGTCATCATCGGGGAGAGCACAAGGACTGGGGCTGCCTCAGGCCCACTGAGGTTAACATCCAAGTTCCCCAGGAAGGCCTCTCCAGGCAGAGGAAGGACAGGAGGGTGACCATGAGCAGCCAGCACAGAGGTACCAAGGAAAAGTCACACCTGACCAGCCTGGTGCCTTGGGTGATGTGAGCATTGATGTTTGCATGGACAAGAAGCAGAGGACAGCATTTACCTCACCGTTAGCAAGGTCACCACGATCTTCTGTTGGCTCTCTGCAAGTCAAACTTGTGAGCTATGGTTTGAGTACAAGGAATTGAAAACGGGTGGAAACCTGGTTCATTGCCTGTGGTGCTGGGAATGCTGATGGACCCTGGTACCAGCTCCCATTGGCGAGGTTCCCCTCATCTCCCTGCCATGATAATGTCAACCATGGCCCTTGTGAAGCTGTAACTGCCTCAGAAATGCTCCAAAAGTGGATGTCAAAGCTGGGCTTGTTCTGTGCTTTGCTCTAAGAGAGCCCAAAGCCCTGTTGCTTGCTCAAGCTGAGGTCATCTCCTCTGGGTACACTTCTCCTCCTCCAAACTAATCAGCACAGAGAAGAAATAATGACCTGCTGTGGGCTTTGTCACCTCCTGGGGCCCAAAGAGATTCACAGTCCCACATCCCCACATCACTTGAAATAGGAAGGGGGTTTGCTGATGCTGGTTCATTCCCAGGCTCCCTGCACAGCTCCAGGCACGTTCATCTTCACATCCATCTCCGGGAGCATGAGGAGGGCAGCAGAGACAGAGCTGAGATGTAAGTGAGGGGCAGCATCTTCCAGCCCATCTTTCTCCTGTGCTTCTCTCTTGCCAACAAGCAGCAGCTCCTGTCTTCATGTCCTGCCCTACTGCAGGGTCCTGGGCTTCTTGATGATGCTCTGGGCTTCCCAGGGAGCTGCTTGTGCTGTGTGCTCCCCATGCTGCTGCTGAGAAGGCAGGTTTGGAGATCACCCTGGTGGAGAGCACCCTCAGGAGGCTTCCTCACCTCTGAGCACAGATGTTTCCTGGGTGAGCACCAGAAGCTTCCCTGTACAGGACATTCAGGGTGCTCCCCATTGCTGAGATGAGGCAGCTCCAAAAGATGACTTTTTTCCCCCAAAACATGTGTGCAAGTAGGGATTTCTGAGCTCTGGGGTTTGCCCATTTCTATTGGAGACTCAAGGAACAGGTTAAAGAACCATGAAAAGGTTTTAGATGTGACAGAGTGTGTCAGGAGGGAGGGGAAACGGATATTAACCCCTGTGTAAGGTTGCATAGGAGCATTGTATGTTGGAAGAGACCTTAAATCTCACTCGGTTCCAACTGCCTGTGATGGCCAGGGACACCTTCCACTAGAGCAGGTTGCCCTGTCCAACCTGCACTTTCCATAGGTCAGGAATTCGTTCCAGTTAGGAAGAAACCCAAGCAGAGAGGGAAGAAGTGGGTGGTTGGGAAATGCCCACGAGAGGATGAGGGATTAACTGTGCACTGTGAAAGCACCACGTTTCTCTGTGTTCCAGGTTGAGCCGGATGGTCTCCAAGCCCCAAACTCAGCACTAAAGCAGGCGATGAGGTGCAGCACTAAGGTAAAGTTACTCAGGTGAGTGGAACCTCACCTTTCCACAGAGGTCATTGCTCAACATAAGGTGAGCCAGAGAAGCAGGCACCACGTTGTGCCATGGTGTTTAACTGCTTGAGCACCCCTTTGTTCTACCTGTGCTGGCACAGGACTTTCACCAACCTGTTCCTCATTGAGCTGTGCCTGAACTCTCCCTTTCCATCCTGCAGGACTGTCTCTGAGCAGCTCCCACCACACAGAGGCTTTTCCACCTGGGACATCCCTGCCTCTTGGAGAAGAAACCTCCAGCCAGGAGCTCACCCACAAAGCACCATCCAGCCCATGGCACAAAGCAATTGCACCCAAGTGACCCAGTTCAGCCTGACGGGGTTCACAGAGGACCCGGTGACTCAGCTCAACTTGTTCCTGCTCTTCCTGCTCACCTACCTTGTCACCATCATGGGCAACCTGGGCATCATCATCTTAATCCGGGCCAGTCCCCACCTCCACTCCCCCATGTATTATTTCCTGAGCAACCTGGCCTTTGTAGACCTTTGTTCTTCCACCATCATCACCCCTAAGATGTTGGTTGACTTGATGTCAGAGAAGAAGAGCATTGCTTATGCTGGCTGCGGGGCTCAGGTCTTCCTCTTTGATTTTTTGGGGGTAAGTGAAAGCTTTCTGCTGGTTTCGATGGCCTATGACCGTTACGTGGCCATTTGCCATCCCCTGCTGTACCCCCTTGTCATGTCCCCAAAGTGCTGTTTCCAGCTGGTGACTGGCTCGTACCTCATGGGGCTGACCAATGGTGTGGGACAGACCATCAGCATGTCCACCCTGTCCTTCTGCAGCTCCAGCACCATCGACCTCTTCTTCTGTGACATTTCCCCTCTCATCTCCCTCTCCACCTCTGACACCACCCTCAGCCACATCATCCTGACCACTGCAGCATCTCTCTTTGGTGTGTCCTGCATCCTGGTTATCCTGCTCTCCTACGTGGCCATCATCGCCACCATCCTGAGCATCAATTCAGCCGAGGGCAAGCGCAAAGCCTTCTCCACCTGCACCTCCCACCTCACCACTGTCGGCATCCTCTATGGGGCATCCTTTTTTATGTATTTATTCCCCAGATCTCACAGCTCAAGAGCAGCAGATAAATGGGCTGTGGTGATCTACACCATGGTGACTCCCATGCTGAACCCCTTGATCTACAGCCTGAGGAATGAGGAGGTGAAGGAGGCTTTGAGGAGACTCTTGAAAATAAAATGATCTTGAATTCTCCCAGTATAGGACCAGATAGAATTGAGATGTAGAGGGTAGATGCTCAGCTTTTGGTTAAGTATGGATAACATGTTGGGGGTCTTCTGCACCCAGCCTTATGTGATGCACTGCTTGATGTGACTGAGAATACAAATAATTTCATACTCTAAACTTTGATAAATATATTTAGTAGTCAATTTCACCTAATTGGTTAATTAATATTTTATTTCACCTAATGAAGACACAGGTATACAACTACAAGCGTGCACTTCTCTTCATCTTAGGATAACGGGGGGACCTTATTGCTCTCTACACCTTCCTGCCAGGAGGATGGAGCCAGGAGGGGCTGGGCTCTGCTCCCAAGGAACAAGGGATGGGACAAGAGGAAACGGCCTCAAGCTGCCCCAGGGCAGGTTTAGATGGAGCTGAGGAACAATTCCTGCCCCAGAGGGTGCTCAGGCATTGGAACAGGCTGCCCAGGGCAGGGCTGCAGGCACCGGCCCTGCAAGTGTTCACAAACCCTATAGACAAGGCCCTCAGTGCCATGGGTTAGGGGTGGCCTTGGCACTGCTGGGGAACGCTTGAACTTGATGAGCTTAAAGCTCTTTTCCTTTTTGCTCTCCCTTTTGCTTGGCAAATGAGAATAAACAGAGAGTGAATTCTACCGTTCCACTGGATCAAACTCCATTTCATGGCGGTGTTGTTAAATTCATTGAGGGCCTTAAGGAAAGGACAAAAACACCTTTAGCAAGAGAAATAGAGATGAGAGCAAATAAGTGTGATGCCATGCAGGCAGTATTTTCAGGTTTTGATTCACAAACCTCATTCAATGATTTCCAGCACCATTCACCTCATTTCATTTCAGACAGCAAAGAATTTAAGTGAAATATGGCACTTGTGTGACCTCTGGTATGAATGAAGGTGCTTTGAAAGTGTTTTAAGATGTGATAGTGATGAATCCCTAGCAAAGGGCAGAAACTGTAAAGGAGTCCCCATCCACTGCTCCTCACCTTTGCTTTTGAGCTCCCTGTTGGCAGCAATAAAAGCCATGATCTCCATGGCAGCCTGACCACAACAGAGCACAGGAGCTGTGGTGTTGCTCAGCATCCTTCAGACCTCCTACGTGGCAGCCCATGGCAGCCTGGAGCAATGGCATTGCCTGCCCTGATGTCTCTCCTGTTGCCTTCCTGCGCAGAGAGCTGATGGGTGATGGGCAAACACTGCATGCATAAACCACCCCAAAATACTCCAATGTGTGCGTTACCTCAGCCCATGGAGCTGCAGCCTCTGCCAGGACCATGGTGAAAACTGGAGCCATCGCTGAGCTTTAGGGCTATCCTAGACACACATAATAACCTAGGCTGGAGAGAGAAGCTCCATGGCTGGATTCAGTTAAGCCAGGATCAAAGTGTTTGCTGATTCCTTAACAACACACAACTCACAGGCACCCAGGGTCAATCAGCTGAATCCTGCTTTGTTCCCAAAGCTTCCTGATAATTCCCTGGTTATTATTTAACCCAGATGACTGCTGTTGTCCTCCTGAGTCTTGGGGACAAGCAGGGGCAGAGGTTTCACACCCTCCCTGGCCCCTATGTCAGTGTTTGGCTGCTTTTACAGTGGGGTTTTCTCTCTCCCTCTGTTTCTAACTGGAATTTCCCATGCTGCACATTCACAATAGGAAATCTCAGATTTACCCTCATCTGCAAGATAAAGCACATGGAGAACTTGCAGGAGGCATCAAGTCAAAAAGAATGGAACACCATTAATTCTTGCATGAATCCTTTCTCTGTCCCTGAAATCATTGAATCATGGAATGGGTTGGGTTGGAAGGGAGCTTAAAGCTCCTCCAGCTCCAACCCCAACCCCTTCCACTGGAGCAGCTTGCTCCAAGCCCCTGTGTCCAACCTGGCCTTGAGCACTGCCAGGGATGGGGCAGCCACAGCTTCTCTGGGCACCCTGTGCCAGCGCCTCAGCACCCTCCCAGAGAGCAACTTCTGCCCAAGAGCTCACCTCAATACCCCCTCTGTCATTTTACGTGACCAAACCTTGTGGTCTGGAGTTGAAATACCTGGAAATATCAGTTAATATTTCTTTAAAACCAGAAATAACACCAGAAATCATTTGCTGATATAAAACATGAGCTCAGATACCATCCGGTTTGATGCCAGCAGGGCAAAGCCACCACCTACCTTCTCCCTCTTGCTCTCTGAAGCCTGAAATTTTATTTTGATGTTTAATAACACTTAAGGAATAAAATATATTAATTTCAAGTAATGTTTATGCAACAATCGCTTTGGAGAACACCTTTCTTTCCGATGCACAGTTACTGTCAGGTCTCCATAGTCCGGCTGGGCCTCCTCCACCTGACATTCAATGTCCTTAAGTTAGCAGGAGCGCGGCGAACAGAGCGGATGGAGGCAGATTGTGCGGGCAGGCGAGCGGGATGGGGAGCACTCGGTGTGTGAGCAGGGCCCGGTGCGGGAGCTCTGCTCTGGCTGCCCCGGCGGTGGCTGCGTAGGCACCCAGACAGAGCCGATGAGAGGGGAGGGAGGCTGCAGTGCAGAGAGTGCCTGCACCGGTCTGGTGAGGGAATGGTGCGCAATGGGCAGGGCTGCACTCGGTGCTCCCTGGTGGAGGTCCTCCTGCAGCAGGGGCTGAGCTGCGGGATGCTGTTAATGGACTGCGAGATGTCAGGGAAGCTGAGAGGAGGCAGGAATGTTTTCTCCTGGCCCAAACTGTGCAGGGGCCTCGAGCTTCACCTCTGCCTCATGAAGGAAAGAAGGAGGCCGTTAAACCGGGAACCCGGGAATTAGTGACAAAAAACCCAACAAGGTAGGAAAAGAACAACCAAAAGCAAGGGGCTTCCCCCTAAATCCCCTGTCCCCAGGCAGAATCGCTTTGCTGTCCTGCAGGAGGCTCATGAGAAAGAAGCAGCCGGCTGATGCACTGCTAAAGAAGATCTCTGCTGGTGCTGCCAGGAAAAAGCGGCGGGTCGTAGCAGTAGGGGACTCTACACTGAAAGGGACAGAAGCACTCGTATGCTGTCCTGACCCCGTCTCAAGGGAGGTGTGTTGCCTACCAGGGGCATGGATCAGGGATGTGGCAGAGAGGCTGCCTGCTCTAGTAAGTCCCACGGACTATTACCCACTCCTGGTGATACATGTGGGTGCTACGGATATAGATAGTAGTAGCCTGGGGAACATAAAGAAGGACTACAGAGCCCTGGGGGAGGTGGTTAAGGGGCTCTGGAGCTCAGGTGGTCTTTTCATCAATTCTCCAGGGTACAGGGAAGGACCTAAAAAAAGCTAGGAGGATTAGCCAGGTTAATAAATGGTTAAAAGGGTGGTGTCATAGTCAGGGGTTTGGGTGCCTTGAACACGGGACCCAAGTTTGTAGGCCAGATCTAGTGGGGGCTGGTGGAGCTGGTCTGATAAAGAAGGGAAAGAGCAGTTTTGGTAGGAGGCTTGCCAGGCTGGTCAAGGAGGCTTTAAACCAGATGTGTTGGGGGAGGGGGGCATCGTTCCATCCCAACACACCCAGTCAGTGTCCAGCACCTAATAAATGCTCAGAGCAATGTAGAGATATTCCAGCCACTCCAGCCAATGAGCCGGCTTCAGTTGGAGCTCGGCTCAGATGCCTCTATACAAATGCCCGTAGCATGGGGAACAAACATGAGGAATTAGAGATGTGTGAACGTCTACGGGGGTATGATATAACAGGCATCGCAGAAACATGGTGGGATGGCTCCTATGACTGCAGTGTTGGGATGGAAGGTTACAGACTCTTTAGGAAAGACAGGCCTGGCAGGCGGGGAGTGGGGGGCTGCCCTTCATGTTAGGGGTAGGCTGGAGAGTGTGGAACTCTGTCTGGGAACAGGTGAGCAGTTAACAGAGAGTTTGTGGAACAACGGTACGGCCCGGCACAAGCACTCCAGGAGGTTCCTCGACTGTGTGGAAGACAACTTCCTTCTGCAAGTAATAGAGGAGTCAACACGGAGAGGTGCCATGCTTGACCTCGTGCTCACCAGCAGGGAAGGGCTCTTTGGAAATGTGACTCTCCAGAGCAGCCTTGGATGCAGCGATCATGACATGGTCGAATTTGAGATCCTCAGGACAGTGGGAAGAGCGTGCAGCAAGCTCACTGCCCTGCACTTCAAAAGAGCAGACTTTGGCCTCTTCAGGAACCTGCTTAGGAAGGTTCCATGGGATACAGCCCTAGAGGGCAGGGGGGCCCAAGACTGTTGGTTGATATTCAAGGATCACCTGCTGCAAGCTCAGGAGTGTTGCATCCCAACCAGAAGGAAGTGCAGGAGGTCCAGGAGACCTCCTTGGATGGATGAGGAGCTCCTGAGGAAAATTTAATTGAAAAAAGAGGCTTATAATAAGTGGAAGCAAGGACAGGTGGCATGGGAAGAGTACAGGGATGTTATCGGGGAAGCTAGGGACCACGTTAGGAAAGCTAAGGCCCAGTTAGAATTAAACTTAGCTAGAGGTATTAAAGATAACAGGAAGGGATTCTACAGGTACATAGCAAATAAAAAACAGACAAGGGAGAATGCAGGCCCCCTTAGGAAGCTCTCAGGAGAACTGGCTACACAGGATTTGGAGAAGGCTGAGGTTCTGAATGACTTCTTTGCCTCGGTCTTCACTGCCAAAGGCTCTGACCACACCACCCAAGTCTTGGAAGGCACATGCAGGGACTGTGAGAATGAAGACCTTGCGCCCACCGTAGGAGAGGAACTGGTTCAAGACCATCTTAAAAATGTGAACGTGCACAAGTCCGTGGGTCCTGATGAGATCCATCCGCGGGTCCTGAAGGAGCTGGAGAATGAAGTTGCGAAGCCGCTGGCCATCATATTTGAGAAATCCTGGCAGTCAGGTGAAGTTCCCCATGACTGGAAAAAGGGAAATATAACCCCCGTTTTCAAGAAGGGGAAAATGGATGACCCGGGGAATTACAGAGCAGTCAGTCTCACCTCTGAGCCTGGCAACATCTTGGAGCAGATTCTCCTGGAAGTCATGCTAAGGCACATGAAAATCAACAAGGTGCTTGGTGACAGCCAGCAGGGCTTCACTGAGGGGAAATCCTGCCTGACCAATGTGGTGGCCTTCTATGATGGGGCTACAGAACTGATGGACAGGGGTAGAGCAGTTGATGTCATCTACCTGGACTTGTGCAAAGCGTTCGACACTGTCCCACACGACATCCTTGTCTCTAAATTGGAGAGACATCAATTTGATGGATGGACCACTCGGTGGATAAAGAACTGGCTGGATGGCCGCACACAAAGAGTTGTGGTCAATGGCTCAATGTCCAGCTGGAGATGCATAACGAGTGGTGTCCCTCAGGGATCGGTGTTGGGACCGGTCTTGCTCAACATCTTCGTTGGTGACATGGACAGTGGGATTGAGTGCGCCCTCAGCAAGTTTGCCGATGACACCAAGCTGGGTGGTTCGGTTGATACCCTGGAGGGAAGGAATGCCATCCAGATTCAGAGCAGCCCAAGGAGAAAGACTTGAGGGTGTTGCCTGATGAGAAAATGAACATGAGCCGGCTTCAGTGTGCGCTTCTGGCCAGAAACCAACCGTGTCCTGGGCTGCATCCAAAGCAGCGTGACCAGCAGGTCCAAGGAGGTGATCCTGCCCCTCTGCTCTGCTCTTGTGAGACCTCACCTGGAGCATTGTGTGCAGTTCTGGGGTCCTCAACATAAAAAGGACATGGAACTGTTGGAACAAGTCCAGAGGAGGCCACGAGGATGCTCAGGGACTGGAGCACCTCCTGTATGAAGACAGGCTGAGGAAGTTGGGGCTGTTCAGCCTGGAGAACAGAAGGCTGCGGGGAGACCTCAGAGCAGCTACCAGTATCTGAAGGGGGCCTATAGGGATGCTGGGGAGGGACTCTTCATTAGGGACTGCAGTGACAGGACAAGGGGTAACGGGTTCAAACTGAAACAGGGGAAGTTTAGATTGGATCTAAGGAGGAAATTCTTTCCTGTGAGGGTGCTGAGGCACTGGAATGGGTTGCCCAGGGAGGTTGTGAATGCTCCATCCCTGGCAGTGTTCAAGGCCAGGTTGGACAGAGCCTTGGGTGCCATAGTTTAGTGTGAGGTGTCCCTGCCCATGGCAGGGGGGTTGGAACTGGAAGATGTTAAGGTCCTTTCCAAACCTAATTATTTTATGATTCTATGATTCTATGTGCTTTATCTTGCAGATGAGGGTAAATCTCAGATTTCCAATTGGGAATTTGCAGCATGGGAAATTCCAGTTAGAAACAGAGGGAGGGGGAAAACCCCACTGTAAAAGCAGCCAAACACTGACATAGGGGCCAGGGAGGGTGTGAAACCTCTGCCCCTGCTTGTCCCCAAGACTCAGGAGGACAACAGCAGTCATCTGGGTTAAATAATAACCAGGGAGTTATCAGGAAGCTTTGGGAACAAAGCAGGATTCAGCTGATTGACCCTGGGTGCCTGTGAGTTGTGTGTTGTTAAGGAATTAGCAAACCACATTGATCCTGGCTTGATTCAATTCAATCATGGAGCTTCTCTCTCCAGCCTAGGTTATTGCATGTCTCTAGGATAGCCCTAAAGCTCAGCCATGGCTCCAGGTTTCACCATGGTCCTGGCAGAGGCTGCAGCTCTATGGGCTGAGGTAATGCACACAGTGGAGTATTTTGGGGTGGTTTATGTATGCAATGTGTGTCCATCACCCATCAGCTCTCTGCGCAGGAAGGCAACAGGAGAGACATCAGGGCAGGCAATGCCATTGCTCCAGGCTGCCATGGGCTTACACACAGGAGGTCTGAAGGCTGCTGAGCAACACCACAGCTCCTGTGCTCTGTTGTGGTCAGGCTGCCATGGAGATCATGGCTTCTATTGCTGCCAACAGGAAGCTGGAAACCAAAGATGTGGAGCAGTGGACAGGGGTCCCTTGATAGTATCTTCCATTTGGAGGAGATTCATCACTATCACATCTTAAAATGCTTTCAAAGCACCTTCATTCATACCAGAGGTCACACAAGTACCATAGTTCACTTAAATTCTTTGCTGTCTGAAATGAAATGAGGTGAATGGTGCTGGAAATCTTTTAATGAGGTTTGTACATCAAAACGTAATACTACTCCCTGCATGGCATCACACTTATTTGCTCTTATTTCTATTTGTCTTGATAAAGGTGTTTTTTCTTAAGGCCCTCAATGAATTTACCAACACTGTCTAGAAATGGAGTTTGATCCAGTGGAACGGTAGAATTCACTCTCTGTTTATTCTCATTTGCCAAGCAAAAGGGAGAGCAAAAAGGAAAAGAGCTTTAAGTTCATGCAGTCCAAGTGTTCCCTTGCCCTGTCAAGGCCATCCCAAACCCATGACACTGAGACCTCCTCTATAGATTTTGTGAGCACGTGCAGGGCCGGTGCCTGCAGCCCTGCCCTGGGCAGCCTGTTCCAATGCCTGAGCACCCTCTGGGGCAGGAATTGTTCCTCAGCTCCATCTAAACCTGCCCTGGGGCAGCTTGAGGCCGTTTCCTCTTGTCCCATCCCTTGTTCCTTGGGAGCAGAGCCCAGCCCCTCCTGGCTCCATCCTCCTGTCAGGCAGGCGTAGAGGGCAGTAAGGTCCCCCTTACCCTAAGATGAAGAGAAGCGCACGCTTGTAGTTATCTACTTGTGTCTTCATTAGGTGAAATAAATGACTAATTAACCAATTAGGTGAAATTAACTACTAAATATATTTATCAAAGTTTAGAGTATGAAATTATTTGTATTCTCAGTCACATCAAGCAGTGCATCACATAAGGCTGGGTGCAGAAGACCCCCAACATGTTATCCATACTTAACCAAAAGCTGAGCATCTACCCTCCACATCTCCATTCTATCTGGTCCTATACTGGGAGAATTCAGGATCATTTTATTTTCAAGAGTCCCCTCAAAGCTTCCTTCACCTCCTTATTCCTCAGGCTGTAGATCAAGGGGTTCAGCATGGGAGTCACCACGGTGTAGATCACCACAGCCCATTTATCTGCTGCTCTTGAGCTGTGAGAGCTGGGGAATAAATACATAAAAAACCATGCCCCATAGAGGATGCTGACAGTGGTGAGGTGGGAGGTGCAGGTGGAGAAGGCTTTGCGCTTGCCCTCGGCTGAATTGATGCTCAGGATGGTGGCGATGATGGCCACGTAGGAGAGCAGGATAACCAGGATGCAGGACACACCAAAGAGAGATGCTGCAGTGGTCAGGATGATGTGGCTGAGGGTGGGGTCAGAGGTGGAGAGCGAGATGAGAGCAGAAATGTCACAGAAGAAGAGGTCGATGGTGCTGGAGCTGCAGAAGGACAGGGTGGACATGCTGATGGTCTGTCCCACACCATTGGTCAGCCCCATGAGGTACGAGCCAGTCACCAGCTGGGAACAGCACTTTGGGGACATGACAAGGGGGTACAGCAGGGGATGGCAAATGGCCACGTAACGGTCATAGGCCATTGCAGCCAGCAGAAAGCTTTCACTTATCCCAAAAAGCTGAAAGAGGAAGACCTGAGCCACGCAGCCAGCATAAGCAATGCTCTTCTTCTCTGACATCAAGTCAAGCAACATCTTGGGGTTGACAATGGTGGAAAGCCAGAGGTCTACAAAGGCCAGGTTGCTCAGGAAATAATACATGGGGGAGTGGAGGTGGGGGCTGGCCCTGGTTAAGATGATGATGCCCAGGTTGCCCATGATGGTGACAAGGTAGGTGAGCAGGAAGAGCAGGAACAAGTAGACCTGAGTCACCGGGTCCTCTGTGAACCCTGCCAGGCTGAACTCGGTCACTTGGGTGCAGTTGCTTTGTGCCATGGGCTGGATGGTGCTTTGTGGGTGAGCTCCTGGCTGGAGGTTTCTTCTCCAAGAGGCAGGGATGTCCCAGGTGGAAAAGCCTCTGTGTGGTGGGAGCTGCTCAGAGACAGTCCTGCAGGATGGAAAGGGAGAGTTCAGGCACAGCTCAATGAGGAACAGGTTGGTGAAAGTCCTGTGCCAGCACAGGTAGAACAAAGGGGTGCTCAAGCAGTTAAACACCATGGCACAACGCGGTGCCTGCTCCTCTGGCTCACCTTGAGATGTTGAGCAATGACCTCTGTGGAAAGGTGAGGTTCCACTCACCTGAGTAACTTTACCTTAGTGCTGCACCTCATCGTCTGCATTCGTCCTGAGCCTGGGGCTTGGAGACCATCCGGCTCAACCTGGAACACAGAGAAACGTGGTGCTTTCACAGTGCAGAGCTGATCCCTCATCCTCTCATGGGCATTTTCTAACCACCCGCTCCTTCCCTCTCTGCTTGGGTTTCTTCCTAACTGGAACAAATTCCTGACCTATGGAAAGTGCAGGTTGGACAGGGCAACCTGCTCTAGTGGAAGGTGTCCCTGGCCATCACAGGGGCTTGCAACTGGGTGAGATTTAAGGTCTCTTCCAACACAAGCCATACAATGCTCCTATGCAACCTTACACAGGGGTTAATATCCGTTTCCCCTCCCTCCTGACACACTCTGTCACATCTAAAACCTTTTCATGGTTCTTTAACCTGTTCCTTGAGTCTCCAATAGAAATGGGCAAACCCCAGAGCTCAGAAATCCCTACTTGCACACATGTTTTGGGGGAAAAAAGTCATCTTTTGGCGCTGCCTCATCTCAGCAATGGGGAGCACCCTGAATGTCCTGTACAGGGAAGCTTCTGGTGCTCACCCAGGAAACATCTGTGCTCAGAGGTGAGGAAGCCTCCTGAGGGTGCTCTCCACCAGGGTGATCTCCAAACCTGCCTTCTCAGCAGCAGCATGGGGAGCACACAGCACAAGCAGCTCCCTGGGAAGCCCAGAGCATCATCAAGAAGCCCAGGACCCTGCAGTAGGGCAGGACATGAAGACAGGAGCTGCTGCTTGTTGGCAAGAGAGAAGCACAGGAGAAAGATGGGCTGGAAGATGCTGCCCCTCACTTACATCTCAGCTCTGTCTCTGCTGCCCTCCTCATGCTCTCGGAGATGGATGTGAAGATGAACGTGCCTGGAGCTGTGCAGGGAGCCTGGGAATGAACCAGCATCAGCAAACCCCCTTCCTATTTCAAGTGATGTGGGGATGTGGGACTGTGAATCTCTTTGGGCCCCAGGAGGTGACAAAGCCCAAAGCAGGTCATTATCTCTTCTCTGGGTTCATTAGTTTGGAGGAGAAGAAATATACCCAGAGGAGATGACCTCAGCTTGAGCAATCAACAGGGCTTTGGGCTCCCTTAGAGCAAGGCACAGAACAAGCCCAGCTTTGACATCCACTTTTGGAGCATTTCTGAGGCAGTTACAGCTTCACAAGGGCCATGGTTGACATTATCGTGGCAGGGAGAGCAGGGGAACCTCGCCAATGGGAGCTGGTACCAGTGTCCATCAGCAATGTCAGGCATCATGTGCAACGAACCGGCTTTAAACCCATCTTCAATTCCTTGTACTCAAACCATAGCTCACAAGTTTGACTTGCAGATAGCCAAGAGAAGATCGTGGTGACCTTGCTAATAGCAAGGTAAATGCTGTCCTCTACTTCTTGTCCATGCAAACATCAATGCTCACATCACCCAAGGCACCAGGCTGGTCAGGTGTGACTTTTCCTTGGTACCTCTGTGCTGGCTGCTCATGGTCACCCTCCTGTCCTTCCTCTGCCTGGAGAGGCCTTCCTGGGGAATTTGGATGTTAACCTCAGTGGGCCTGAGGCAGCCCCAGTCCTTGTGCTCTCCCCGATGATGACGTTCACCTTCTTCCACCCATCGTGCTGGAAGCACAAGAGACAAAGGAGAGCCTGAGGAAGCAGTGCCAGAAAGTGGAAGGAAGGAGATGGGGAAGAACAGTGAGGAGTGTGGTAAAGGACTGAAATGGGCAGCACCAGGGGAAAAGGGCCCTTCTGAAGGGTGCTTTAGGGTTGCCCCTGTCACTGGTGACTCTGATGGATGCTCCCAAACCCATCACAGAATCCCAGCCTGGTTTGTGTTGCAAGGGACCTTAAAGCTCCTCCAGCTCCAACCCCTGCCACGGGCAGGGACCCCTTCCACTGGAGCAGCTTGCTCCAAGCCCCTGTGGCCAACCTGCCCTTGAGCACTGCCAGGGATGGGGCAGCCACAGCTTCTCTGGGCACCCTGTGCCAGCGCCTCAGCACCCTCACAGGGAAGAGCTTCTGCCTAAGAGCTCAGCTCAGTCTCCCCTCGGGCAGGTTCAAGCCATTCCCCTTGGCCTGTCCCTACATCCCTTGTCCCAAGCCCCTCTCCAGGTTCCCTGCAGCCCCTTCAGGCACTGGAGCTGCTCTCAGGTCTCCCCTTCAGGATCCTTCTCTTGTCCAGGCTGCCCCAGCCCAGCTCTCTCAGCCTCCTCCAGAGCAGAGCTGCTCCAGCCCTCGCAGCTTCTCACCAAAGCTCTACCTCATCCCACATTCACAGCTCACTTACACACAATGATGTGCCCAGCTTTCCAGCACAGTTTATGTCTAAAAAGCCAAGAGCAACATTTTCTGGCAGATATCTAAGGTAGGGAAAGCATCATCAGCTTGAAGCACCAGGGAGTCTGCCTGGTTGTGTCTGGGTTATTGGTTTTAATCATTCTCATTCCATTCACTAAACCTCAGTCACTCAGGAGTGATTCAAAAACACAGTCTGTGCTCGAATGTGCCATGACACCAAACCCCTCCAGTGAATTTTAACGAAAAGGGATGCAGAAACCAAAACCTACCCAAAAAATAAAATACTATTGGGTCTGTGTGGTTTCTTTCCCTAAATAGATCCATTTTGGGTCCATAACCCCCAAGAAGTTGTCCTGAGAATCAGAAAAGGCACCCAGACAAATGCATAAGAAAATGCTCATCAGCTGCACTTGAAGCTTCATTTCATTCCACTCCAATCTGTATCATTTCAACACTGACTTGATGAGCACTCAGTTGCCTAAAAGGGGATGAAATGAATCATTCCGTGGCTTTAGCATGTGATGCACAGGCTGGTGCCAGTCATTGTGGTCAGTCCAATGGATTGGGATGGGATTTCTCCTGCAGGACTCCAGGAAGAAATGTCAAAATCCAATCAGAAAGAACATTTGGGGTTGCTCTGCTTGGGTTTTTCTTTGACAGATCATTTATAACTAACTCGGTGCTTATATTGAGCATACCAGCTAAATCTGAGCATGGTTTAGCTGAATGTTGTCGTCTACAGGCTTGGTTCTTCATCTGACCCTTCTCACCCTATTGTTGCCAGGTCCTCTAAGAAGCAATTCACCTCCTCCGAAACAACCACCCTAAATAGCTGAACTGAGTACTACCCAGAAATTCCCACTTCTCACTGTGGACTGCAGAGCTCAAGTTATTCCCTGCACCAGGACAAAGGGGTGTCATAGAATCATGGAATGGTTTGGGTTGGAAAAGACCTGAAAGCCCAACCCCCTGCCATGGGCAGGGATGCCTCACACTACACCAAGTCACCCAAGACTCTGTCCAGCCTGGTGCCTGTTGACTTCACCTTGATAATCCCCATGCTGAGAGCCCAGATCCACATCTGCAGGCGCACAGAGCTGAAGGATGTTCTGGGGAAGACTCCAAGGATGAGTTCTTGTTTCCTCCTACATTCAGGCTGGTAAAAAGGTATAATCAGCTCAATGTAAAGAACATGGATGTTCTTGAGATTGCACCTTTGTTCTGCAGCTGCAGTGATGGAAACAGTGAGCACGTAACATGGAGAGCTATGAAAGCTCTGAAATGGTCTTTCTTGGTGCAGGGAGTAACTGAGGCCATCTCTGGGGGATGCACGGCTGTGCAGCAACACTTCACTGGGGGCAAAGGACACACTGAGTATCTGCTTCAGCGCCCTGGTACCTAAGGAGATACAGAATGAAGCAATGGATAAATATCCCCAACCACACACCACAGGCAATGCTGGGACAGGAGAGGCCATACCTGCTTGCTTTGCCCTGGGAGATGAGCTGCTGTGGGGCTGTCACACAGAGATCTTCAGCGTGCTTTTGTCCTTGTGGTCTCTAAACTTGTGATTCTACATTGGACCCTCATGGTGGTGATATGCTCTAGCCGAAGGCTCCATGGGACACATGGGATCTTGCTGGATAAGACCGTGAGCGAGTATTCTCAGGTAAAAAGGGTCAACAAGGGGTACAGAATCATATTAGCCAAGAAGGTAAATCTTCCAGGGGATTCATCTCTCTTTTCTTTGTCTCCTCATCTCTCTGCCCACCCCTTGTGGTACCTGATGACAAACATCAGAATCAACATATGAGGCCAGATAAGAAAACCATCAAGCCCATTGAGGAGCATCCAGCACGAGAGGCAATTGAGAGAGGGTCCTTCAAGGCTGGAGCATAGATGAAGTTGCAAAGAAGCAGCAAGCCACAGCTCATTTTCTGGTCTTCCTATGGAAGAGTCTATCACTTCCATTGGCTACAGAAGAGCTGAAGTCATTCATTTTTAGGCTGGCAATGTTGGGTGAGATGAATTCCAGCTTCTGGGCCTGCACTCAGCTGTGCAAACACACACTAGCGCTGAATAACTGCTGCTTTCAATAATGTGCCTAAAACCAGAGGTCCTAATATACATACATACACTTGTAATTAAGGCTTTTAGGTGCACCTCCAACCCTTCAGTGCTTGCTCATGCAAAAGAGAAAACTCAATGAGACAATGCTTTTAGTGGTAGGACTGATGACAATGAATCTAATCAAACTGTGTTGGGCTGTAGCACATGGTGACCCTACATACATTTGTCTTCAGCCTCTACCTCCAGTTCCGCCACATGAAATTCAAATTAAAGAGTCTTAATATATGAGCAATTTCATGTGACACTGAGACTGAGATTTCCCATTCACAGAAGTTCGGGAATGCAAGGAAGGGTTCAAGGCCAACTTGGATGAGACTTGGAGCAATCTGCTCTAGTAGGTGCCCCTCTCGTGGACAGGGGGTTGGAACCGGATGAGCTTTAAGGTTGTTTCCAAGCCATTCCGTCATTCTCCGTAGAAGAGCACAACCAAAATCAGCACAACAGATCTTCTCAATACAAAATTTACTCTGCTTTTCTCTTTTGTGTGTGCAGCTGTGTTTTGGGACAGAGAGCAATGCCAGCACCATGGAAGCCCTTCGCTTAACCCAGGATCAAGACCCCACACTGCAGCTATGAAATACCCACTGGGATCCATGTCTCCAGATCCATGGAAGAGGAACCACAGTTCAATCACCAGCTTCATCCTCCTGGGGCTCACCACTGACCCAAAGCTGCAGCTTCTCTTGTTCATGGTGCTTACCTTAGCCTCCATCAACACCCTCATGAGCAACATCACCCTCATAGTGGTGATATGCCGCAGCTCACGCCTCCATACCCCAATGGACTTTTTCACTGGCAATTTGTCCTTCCTGGACCTCTGGTATTCCTCTGTCTACACCCCCAAGATCCTTCTGAACCACAACTCTGAGGACAAGAGCACCCCATTTGCTGGGTGTGCTGCTCAGTTCTTTGTCTCCGGTGGCTTGGCCTGCACCGAGAGCTACCTGCTGGCAGCCATGGCCTATGACAGGTACGTGGCCATCTCCAACCCACTGCTCCATGCTGCTGCCATGACCAAGAAGCTCTGCATAGGGCTGGTGGTCACCTCCTACCTCAGCGGCTTTGCCAACTCTACCCTCATTGCCAGCTACACGTTCACCCTCAGCTTTTGCGACTCCAACGTCATCGATGGCTTCCTCTGCGACCTGCTCCACTGGTGAAGCTCTCCTGGGATGTGACAGAGTTCCCAGTCCCTCCTCTACTTCATACTTCATCCTGACCTTCAACATCATCCTCAAGTCCTACGTCTCCATCCCGGTTGTTATCCTGAGGATGTGCTCAGCCGAGGGGCAGGGCAAAGCCTTCTCCACCTCTGCCACCCACCTCACCACCACCACCCTTTACTATGCCTCCATCCTCTTCATTTACACTCAGCCCAGCTCCTCCTATGTGCTGGAGAGGGACAAGGTGGTCTCTGTGCTTTACACAGTGGTGACTCCCATGCTGAACCCCTTCGTCTACAGCGTGAGGAGCCAGGAGGTGAAGGAGGCACTGAAGACTCTGCTGAAGAGACAGACAGCTTCCTAACAGAAGGAACCCAGGGGTTATGTCCCTAATGATGCACACAGCAAGAAGTGCACAGACCTTGTCTTGCTTGCGTCTTACTTTGTCACTTTTCACAGTCCATGCAGGACCATAAGCTCTCCTGATCCTGAAGTGCTTCATGGTGGACATGAGGTGTCACTGTGCAGACAGACCTCCTCTCATTCCCACCTCTCCCCATATACAACTGATATTTGCTATAAAATGAGATTATAGCAGTAGCTGAGTTGGTTGCACATCACCTTCACACTGTGCTTCATCTGAATTAAACATTCATTACTTATGCTCAAATCAGTAGCTCAGCTAAAGCTCCATGTGTCAGAGAATCATAGACTGCTTTGGGTTCGAAAGTACCTTAAGATCACCCAGTCCCAACCCCTTCCACTGGAGCAGCTTGCTCCAAGCCCCTGTGTCCAACCTGACCATGTACACTGCCAGGGGTGGAGCATTTACCACTTACTTGGGCAACCAGAAGTCATGAATTATCGTGTGCCTGTTCCTGAGCTGTCCCAGTTGTATCTTCATGATGCTGTATTGAACCACACAGACACAATTCCACAGTCCTAGACTATTATCCCAATGAAACATACACATGAGCATGGGTAGAGCAGATCAGATTGCATGAACCAATGTCAACAAGCACACAGGCATCTGGGTTTGAGTTCAGTTGCCTGAACATTGACTATTAACACCCTGGAGATGCTCCTGGGGCTCCCTCTGAGCTTTCAGATGTGGCTCCAGAACGACCCAACCCTTCTGAAGGCTGCATGATGTACATGCCAAGTGCAAGCCAGTGACCTGGGCCCTTCAGGACAGAGGAAATAGCACCACATTTCTATATGAGGGCAACCGAACCAGACCTGGGGCATTTCACTGCATCTGTCTCCTTCCCTGCAACTTAAGTGGTACTTTCCACCACCACTTACAGGAAAACATGCAAAAAAAAGGTGGTTTCTTAGTTCTTACATTATCTTCATTTTTTTCCCTTTATAAAGTTTTAGTCCAACTGAAAGGAAAACTAAAATATTTTAAGGGAGGAGGGATTAGGAGATCTGAAGGAGTTTCATCTTCAAATTTAGATACTTAAAAGTTGAGTCATTCAATCAGAGTTTTGTGTCTCCATCTGTGCTCAGTGAAGGTGTGTTTCTGTATCTCTAGTATTTGTACAGATAAAGAGCAGCTTCAAGAGTTCAAGTTTGAAGACACTCACACACACACACGCACACACACACAGAGCATTCTCCCCTCCCTGTGTTTCCATCCCCATCAGAGGCTGGGGTCAGGCTGCATGAACTGGGCTCCTTTTAGACTCATTGAATCAACCAGGTTGGAAAAGCCCTTCAAGCTCATCCAGTCCAACCACTGCCCAGCCCTGTTAAGGCCATCCCTAACCCATGGCAATGAGGGCCTCGTCTCCACAGTGTGTGAACACTTGCAGGGATGATGACTACAGCCCTGCCCTGGGCAGCCTGTTCCAATGCCTGAGCACCCTCTGGGGCAGGAATTGTTCCTCAGCTCCATCTAAACCTGCCCTGGGGCAGCTTGAGGCCGTTTCCTCTTGTCCTGTCTCTTGGATTAAAACAAACTGCAAACAGGTTTGAGGGGGGCAGCTGATCTAGTTTGACCTCCAGGAGGCCTTCACATCCTGACGGGAATTAGATTAATGCAGACAAAGCTATTCTGGGATGCACATACCATGGAGAGAGGGTGCACGGTACAAGTGCTTCTGATGTTCGGACCTGCTCTGGACCACATCCACCCTCACCAGCTGCCCTAGGATGGGATAAAACATCCTCTTATTTCTATCCATTCTAGAAGGGACCTGACTGTCTCATAACTAGACAATGAATTTTAGATGTTGAGTCAGGTGACCCCATTCCCATGCTTATTCTCCAATCCCAAATCCATAATGGTAGGAAAACCACATTTATGAAAGCCAGTCAGGCATGGAGGATGGATGTAGGGGACTTCAACTTGCCTCACAGCTTAAAAGACACAAATAAATCCATCCAAAGGCAACTAATAACAAGAAATTCAATGTATGAAGTGTCCTTGAGGAGGTTGAAAAGTGAAGAGAAATGCAATGAGCTTCCCCAGCTCCCTTTATTAGGGGTCAAAAGCAGGAAGGGACAAAGCACCCCATTAGCAAGAACCACATGATCTGCACATGTCATGAAGACAGGGATGTGTCCTTAAAGAGAGAGTAGGACCAAGCATGCATGGGCACAGAAAGCCCTCCAGCAGGCCCGAGATCCAGGCTTTCACAATACAAGCAGTCACAGCTATTTCCATCACAAGTGATGCTGCTCACTTTGCCAAAGCAAGAAGTGGTCCTTGGGGACCAAGGACCCTTCCAGGAGTCACCAGCTTTAACAAGACCTTCTGGGGTTTACCAAGGAAGTTTCCTCATCACCACAAAAGTTTCTCAGAAGACTTGGATGTGACTTCCCTCATTCTTCATAACAAGCCATCAGAGATTAATTAGCTGGGGATAACAAGAAAGAAACTTTCTTCTTTGTTAACAGCAAAGTTCACTTCTACAGCTGCCTTGTTGACAGAGATGGCTCATGCCCAAAGCAAAGGAGTTGGAGGGTCAGTGTGTTGGCATGTTTTGGCATTAAGGACAATTTCATGGGCCTGGATCATGGAAACCCAGCCTGGTTTGTGTTGGAAGGGACCTTAAAGCTCCTCCAGCTCCAGCCCCTGCATCCAAAAAAAGCCATTCCCCTTGTCCTGACCCTACAGGCCCTTCTCCAAAGCCACTCTCCAGCTTTCTTTCAGCCCCTTCAGGCCCAGCCAGGTTTATGGAGAATAGCTTCTATCTCATTGCTCTGAAAAGAGCAAACCAACACTCGTATTTCCTAGAGGAATAATTTCCTATCCATCGATGCAGAATAGACACCCCTCATCAGGAAGTTAATATCTGCTATTACCAACCTTCATAAGAGAAAATGCACAGCCAGGACACTGCCTACATTCATTTTGTATTCCTATTCTGTCCAGGAAATGTTTTATGGATGCTGAGCACTGAGGCCTTGATGCATTGGAAATTACTGATCAATAGAACTGATAGCAGACAGATTAAATAGGGATTGCAGCAACCTGCTCTAGTGGAAGGTGTCCCTGTCTGCGGCAGGGAGCTGGAATTTCAGGAGCTTTAAGCTCCCTTCCAACCCAACCCAAACCATTCCATGGTTGTATGAAAAGCTGCTTTCACCTCCTCACTTTTGAGTGGGGTTTCTCAAGGACCCCAACACATCAGCACAGTGAGCTGATGCTTCCCATTAGGCTTAAACTGACTCTTCAGGCCACGGCCTCTGTCTGCTCTGAACACAACCCACATTGTAGCTGTGTCTGCCCAGCACCCTTCACTGCAAGGGCAGAGAACCATCCACTTTTTCCAGAAGAAACCCCTGATATGGATGTTTAAAATAGATCCAAGCTGAATCAAAGCCCCCACATGCATCCTTGTCTCCATAAGGGGAACCTTCTGTGACTAATTCAGATGTGGAAACCTACCATTACATACTATCACTCCTTTGACCTTTGACTCAACCCTCAAACCCTGGAATGAGAAATCATGAGTAAGCTGCAGCTGGGATGGAAAATAAGCTTGGCCTGGATGGACAAAGATAAGGAAATGAAGAAGAGATAGGGTAGTTCTGGACAACACTGAGAGTCTTTGGGCCATGAAACAAGTTGGGCACGTCGGCATACAACATATGGCCAGAAGCGTGGAGCATCTGTGTCATCAGCTCCAGATGGCATCCAAGGAAAAGCCAACACTGCCCAGACAGTGCCTTGAAAGGCTGTTCCTGCACCAAGTTGGGTGACTGCTTATCACAGGGGATGAAATTTCACCTTGCTCCTACGTCAGCATGGTGGCAGCTTCCCATGGAGCAGGCCCATCCAGAAGAGCAAAATGCCCAGCTACATCCTACAGAAGAAAAAAAGCACATTTCCTATGAGGAAAGAAGTAGATGGGCACATGAAGCTGAGAGCTGGTCTGCATAAGGTTCCCCACCACCATGCTGATGGAGATGAGTAAAACAGGCACAAAGAGCAGCTTCTACACACTGGGGAAGCCCAAGAGGACAAACGTGGTCACACTCAAGTGCTTTCCTCCAGCCACTCTCTGGGCAGCAGGAGACAAAGAAACATGGGAAGAGGTTGAATCACTTCTCCCAGCTCATAGGGGCACACAGTGCATGAGGTTAATGCAGGATTTGGGGTTTCCTTTAGGACTGCACCCAATTCCTGGGAGATAAAACCATGATGGTTGAAGGTCCTAAATAATATATTAAAAATAATACCTTGATAAAATAATAGGCAATAGTTCCTATATGGAAAAAAAATAATCTTAACGCTTAAATCCTAAAGCTCTGGCTGGCCTGCTAGGGGAAGAATTGGTCCTGCAAAACATAAGCATCTTCTCATGAGCAACCAAATTCTTTTTAACAAGGAGGCTTGTTTGGGATGATTTCTTTCCTGTTTGGGAGGGTTCTTATTTAAGGACAAGTAAATACAGCAATATCATGCCTTAATCTGCCACATGGATTAGTGTTGCATTAAATAGATAAGAAATCAAATTCTGACTCTGTAGTGGTGTTTGAGTTGATTAAGGTGAGACCAGAATCCCTGAATGCAATTCCATGTACTTGTAGCTTCAAGGGAAAAACCAGCCGCTTCTCATCTGAATTATTCTTGCATATATTTCTTCCTCTTGCTTATATTTAAAGAACATGTGTGTATATATGAGTGCACACGAGACGACCTTAAAATACGCATATTGCCTGTTGAGAAATGAGCATTCCTCCCCCTTCCCCTACCACTTCCTTCTTTCCATCAGCCCCTTTTCAAGCAAGATGACCATCTCTTCAGCACAATTCATCTTCTCCCTCTACCCTTCCCAAAGCAGCTTTTACTTCCCCATTCCCCAGCCTGGGCTCAGATGTTCATTGCACAAAGTCCCTTGACTCACCCCCAGTGCTCTTCTCATGTTGCTGGTGGGTGCCTTTGCTGCAAGGACACATTGATGGCTCATTTCAACTCAGTGGACACCACAACCACCTTGTCCCTCTCTGATAAACTGCCCCCCCCCAAGCCTGTCTTGGTTCTTAGAGCACCTCTTCCACATGGGCAGGACTCAGCATTTTCCCTTTTTGAAGTCTGATTCCACCTGCCCATTTTGGACCCAAATTTTGCATTGGAAATGCTATTTTACATTATATGCCTCGAGATGGCTCTTTGGCACTTGCAAAAGGAGGAAATGAAACCAAGAGTGGGACTTGTTCCTTGGAGAGAGAAGCAGCTGACAGCAGACAGGGCTTTGCTAAAGCTTTAACACCTACGGGTTTGTCTCTCCTTGCTCAACCCAACCTTCCCTTTCTCAAGATCTGGGATATGCAAATTGCTCTTTCTTGAGTTCAAACTATCATAAATCAGAATCACAGAACGGTTTGGCTTGAAGGGACCTTAAAGCTCCTCCAGCTCCAACCCCAACCCCTTCCACTGGAGCAGCTTGCTCCAAGCCCCTGTGTCCAACCTGCCCTTGAGCACTGCCAGGGATGGGGCAGCCACAGCTTCTCTGGGCACCCTGTGCCAGCGCCTCAGCACCCTCCCAGGGAAGAGCTTCTGCCTAAGAGCTCATCTCAATCCACCCCATGTCTTTCCAAGCCATGAACAGTGATAAAGGCAGACACAGAAATGAACTCACCAGTGTTTGAAGAAGAGATCCTTGTTTCTTCCACCACAACCTCAGAAGGTTGCTTCCCTTCATGGTAGAAATGGTGACTAAAAGAAACCATTCTCATCTCTCTCAATTCTCATTAAAAAAAAAAAAAAAAGAAAGAAAAACCCAGAAAAAATACCCAAAATAAGAGAAATACCCTAGCCACCAAATTCAAAGGGAGTAAGACCAAACCAAGACAGCTCCATTTCCAGCTAACCTGGAGACAAGAAAACAGCACTCAATGTTCCTGGTTCTTCCCATACATGAATTTACACAACAGGGGCATCCCAACCTCAGTGCAGGATCTACTCATTTGAAGCCCTAATCTTCAAAACCTTTTCAACCAAAGGGAAAACCCATAATTCGCTTGCTTCTGGGCCTTTATTAACCTATCAGAATATTTGTTTCACCCAGCTCAAGCTACAGCTAATACTAAGAGCCAAAAATGAGTGCATCTCCTTACCTATTTATGAGCCAAGGTCCCATTACAGCTGATGAGACTCAGGCCAATGCAATCAGCAGAGCTCATTCAGATCTCTTCACCTGGAGCAATGGAGGTGTCTGCCTTGCAGTGAGGGGCATGAATCCCACCAAATCTCCCTCAACACTAAAGGGAGCTGATGGACCCAGTAAACACATAGAGGTGACATGGTGCATTCCAATGTAAGGAGATAAGTGCTTCCCTAAGGACATTTGAGGTGATTCCTAAATCCAGTCACTAAGTACCCAAAGAAGGGGAGGTAGCTCCTACCCAGCAATTGCTCAGCTGCCTTTAAACCAGATTTAACTACAATGAAAGCAGCTCCACCTGAGAGTGGGGAGCTAAAGCCATTAGGAGCTCATCAGCAGGAATGCCAGAAGCCAGGCACCTCATTGCCTGCTCATCATGACCCAGCAGGAAGATGCATTGCAATGCTGGCTGCTGCTTCTGCTTCCTGGAACCTCACCTGGTGTTTGCTCTGCTCTCCTGGTCAGATGATAACCCCATTGAAGGCAGTGGCAGCCCTTAGACACAGCAAACCACTGGTTTCCTTAAACACACACAACAAGGAGCAAAAAGCTTTTGGTTTTGATGGCAGCAGCTCCAATGTGAAGCCACAATGAGCAGAGCGATAGGGTTGTAGGCACAAACTTGTGCTTTCAAGACACTAAGAGCTCATGTTCCTGTTTAAACACTTGGTGATGGTGAAGGAGAGAGCAGCTGGACATAAAGTCATTGAATATTGTTGTAGAAGGCACCAGAGAGATCTTATTGTGGCCTATCAGTACATTAAGGGTACTACAGGAAAGCTGGAGAGGGGCTTGGGACAAGGAACAGGCCAAGGGGAATGGCTTGAACCTGCCCGAGGGGAGACTGAGCTGAGCTCTTAGGCAGAAGCTCTTCCCTGGGAGGGTGCTGAGGCGCTGGCACAGGGTGCCCAGAGAAGCTGTGGCTGCCCCATCCCTGGCAGTGCTCAAGGCCAGGTTGGACACAGGGGCTTGGAGCAAACTGCTCCAGTGGAAGGGGTTGGGGTTGGAGCTGGAGGAGCTTTAAGGTCCCTTCCAACCCAACCCATTCCATGATTCAATGATTTCAGGGACAGAGAAAGGATTCCTGCAAGAATTAATGGTGTCCCATTCTTTTTGACTTGATGCCTCCTGCAAGTTCTCCATGTGCTTTATCTTGCAGATGAGGGTAAATCTGAGATTTCCTATTGTGAATGTGCAGCATGGGAAATTCCAGTTAGAAACAGAGGGAGAGAGAAAACCCCACTGTAAGAGCAGCCAAACACTGACATAGGGGCCAGGGAGGGTGTGAAACCTCTGTCCTTGGTTGTCCCCAAGGCTCAGGAGGAAAACAGCAGTCATCTGGGTTAAATAATAACCAGGGAGTTATCAGGAAGCTTTGGGAACAAAGCAGGATTCAGCTGATTGACCCTGGGTGCCTGTGAGTTGTGTATTGTTAAGGAATCAGCAAACACTTTGATCCTGGCTTGATTCAATTCAATCATGGAGCTTCTCTCTCCAGCCTAGGTTATTGCATGTCTCTAGGATAGCCCTAAAGCTCAGCGATGGCTCCAGGTTTCACCATGGTCCTGGCAGAGGCTGCAGCTCTATGGGCTGAGGTAACGCACACATTGGAGTATTTTGGGGTGGTTTATGCATGCAGTGTTTGCCCATCACCCATCAGCTCTCTGTGCAGGAAAGCAACAAGAGAGACATCAGGGCAGGCAATGCCATTGCTCCAGGCTGCCATGGGCTGACACACAGGAGGTCTGAAGGATGCTGAGCAACACCACAGCTCCTGTGCTCTGTTGTGGTCAGGCTGCCATGGAGATCATGGCTTCTATTGCTGCCAACAGGGGAATGGAAAGCAAAGGTGTGGACCAGGGGACAGGGGTTCCACGATTGTTTCTGCCCTTTGGTGTGTATTCATCACTATCACGTCTTAAAACGCTTTCAAAGCACCTTCATTCGTACCAGAGGTCACACAAGTACCATATTTCACTTAAATTCTTTGCTGTCTGAAATGAAATGAAGTGAATGGTGCTGGAAATCATTGAATGAGGTTTGTGAATCAAAACCTGAAAATACTGCCTGCATGGCATCACACTTATTTGCTCTCATCTCTATTTCTCTTGTTAAAGGTGTTTTTGTCCTTTTCTTAAGGCCCTCAATGACTTTAACAGCACTGTCTAGAAATGAAGTTTGATCCAGTGGAACGGTAGAATTCACTCTCTGTTTATTCTCATTTGCCAAGCAAAAGGGAGAGCAAAAAGGAAAAGAGCTTTAAGCTCATCAAGTTCAAGCATTCCCCAGCACTGCCAAGGCCACCCCTAACCCATGGCACTGAGGGCCTTGTCTATAGGGTTTGTGAACACTTGCAGGGCCGGTGCCTGCAGCCCTGCCCTGGGCAGCCTGTTCCAATGCCTGAGCACCCTCTGGGGCAGGAATTGTTCCTCAGCTCCATCTAAACCTGCCCTGGGGCAGCTTGAGGCCGTTTCCTCTTGTCCCATCCCTTGTTCCTTGGGAGCAGAGCCCAGCCCCTCCTGGCTCCATCCTCCCGTCAGGCAGGCGTAGAGGGCAGTAAGGTCCCCCTTACCCTAAGATGAAGGGAAGTGCACGCTTGAAGTTATCTACCTGTGTCTTCATTAGGTGAAATAAATGACTAATTAACCAATTAGGTGAAATTAACTACTAAATATAATTATCAAAGTTTAGAGTATGAAATAATTTGTATTCTCAATCACATTAACCTGTGCATCACATGAGGCTGGGTGCAGATGACCCCCAACATGTTATCCATACTTAACCAAAAGCTGAGCATCTACCCTCCACATCTCCATTCTATCTGGTCCTATATTGGGAGAATTCAAGATCATTTTATTTTCAAGAGTCTCCTCAAAGCCTCCTTCACCTCCTCATTCCTCAGGCTGTAGATCAAGGGGTTCAGCATGGGAGTCACCACGGTGTAGATCACCACAGCCCATTTATCTGCTCCTCTTGAGCTGTGAGAGCTGGGGAATAAATACATAAAAAACCATGCCCCATAGAGGATGCTGACAGTGGTGAGGTGGGAGGTGCAGGTGGAGAAGGCTTTGCGCTTGCCCTCGGCTGAATTGATGCTCAGGATGGTGGCGATGATGGCCACATAGGAGAGCAGGACAACCAGGCTGCAGGACACACCAAAGAGAGATGCTGCAGTGGTCAGGATGATGTGGCTGAGGGTGGTGTCAGAGGTGGAGAGGGAGATGAGAGCAGAAATGTCACAGAAGAAGAGGTCGATGGTGCTGGAGCTGCAGAAGGACAGGGTGGACATGCTGATGGTCTGTCCCACACCATTGGTCAGCCCCATGAGGTACGAGCCAGTCACCAGCTGGAAACAGCACTTTGGGGACATGACAAGGGGGTACAGCAGGGGATGGCAAATGGCCACATAACGGTCATAGGCCATCGAAACCAGCAGGAAGCTTTCACTAATCCCATAGAAGTCGAAGAGGAAGACCTGAGCAACGCACGCAGCATAAGCAATGCTCTTCTTCTCTGACATCAAGTCAACCAACATCTTGGGGCTGATGATGGTGGAAATCCAGAGGTCTACAAAGGCCAGGTTGCCCAGGAAATAATACATGGGGGAGTGGAGGTGGGGGCTGGCCCTGGTTAAGATGATGATGCCCAGGTTGCCCATGATGGTGACAAGGTAGGTGAGCAGGAAGAGCAGGAACAAGTTGAGCTGAGTCACCGGGTCCTCTGTGAACCCTGCCAGGCTGAACTGGGTCACTTGGGTGCAATTGCTTTGTGCCATGGGCTGGATGGTGCTTTGTGGGTGAGCTCCTGGCTGGAGGTTTCTTCTCCAAGAGGCAGGGATGTCCCAGGTGGAAAAGCCTCTGTGTGGTGGGAGCTGCTCAGAGACAGTCCTGCAGGATGGAAAGGGAGAGTTCAGGCACAGCTCAATGAGGAACAGGTTGGTGAAAGTCCTGTGCCAGCACAGGTAGAACAAAGGGGTGCTCAAGCAGTTAAACACCATGGCACAACGCGGTGTGTGCTCCTCTGGCTCACCTTGAGATGTTGAGCAATGACCTCTGTGGAAAGGTGAGGTTCCACTCACCTGAGTAACTTTACCTTAGTGCTGCACCTCATCGCCTGCTTTAGTGCTGAGTTTGGGGCTTGGAGACCATCCGGCTCAACCTGGAACCCAGAGAAACGTGGTGCTTTCACAGTGCAGAGCTGATCCCTCATCCTCTCATGGGCATTTCCCAACCACTCGCTCCTTCCCTCTCTGCTTGGGTTTCTTCCTAACTGGAACAAATTCCTGACCTATGGAAAGTGCAGGTTGGACAGGGCAACCTGCTCTAGTGGAAGGTGTCCCTGGCCATCACAGGGGCTTGCAACTGGGTGAGATTTAAGGTCTCTTCCAACACAAGCCATACAATGCTCCTATGCAACCTTACACAGGGGTTAATATCCGTTTCCCCTCCCTCCTGACACACTCTGTCACATCTAAAACCTTTTCATGGTTCTTTAACCTGTTCCTTGAGTCTCCAATAGAAATGGGCAATCCCCAGAGCTCAGAAATCCCTACTTGCACACATGTTTTGGGGAAAAAAAACTCATCTCTGGGAGCTGCCTCATCTCAGCAATGGGGAGCACCCTGAATGTCCTGTACAGGGAAGCTTCTGGTGCTCATCCAGGAAACATCTGTGCTCAGAGGTGAGGAAGCCTCCTGAGGGTGCTCTCCACCAGGGTGATCTCCAAACCTGCCTTCTCAGCAGCAGCATGGGGAGCACACAGCACAAGCAGCTCCCTGGGAAGCCCAGAGCATCATCAAGAAGCCCAGGACCCTGCAGTAGGGCAGGACATGAAGACAGGAGCTGCTGCTTGTTGGCAAGAGAGAAGCACAGGAGAAAGATGGGCTGGAAGATGCTGCCCCTCACTTACATCTCAGCTCTGTCTCTGCTGCCCTCCTCATGCTCTCGCAGAGGGATGTGAAGATGAACGTGCCTGGAGCTGTGCAGGGAGCCTGGGAATGAACCAGCATCAGCAAACCCCCTTCCTATTTCAAGTGATGTGGGGATGTGGGACTGTGAATCTCTTTGGGCCCCAGGAGGTGACAAAGCCCAAAGCAGGTCATTATCTCTTCTCTGGGTTCATTAGTTTGGAGGAGAAGAAATACCCAGAGGAGATGACCTCAGCTTGAGCAAGCAACAGGGCTTTGGGCTCCCTTAGAGCAAGGCACAGAACAAGCCCAGCTTTGACATCCATTTTTGGAGCATTTCTGAGGCAGTTACAGCTTCACAAGGGCCAGGGTTGACATTATCATGGCAGGGAGGTGACAGGGACCTCACCAATAGGAGCTGGTACCAGTGTCCATCAGCAATGTCAGGCATCATGTACAATGAACAAGCTTTCCAACCACCTTCAATTCCTTTTACTCAAACCATAGCTCACAAGTTTGGCTGCAAAGGAGCCAACAGAAGATCGTGGTGATCTTGCTAACGGTGAGGTAAATGCTGTCCTCTGCTTCTTGTCCATGCAAACATCAATGCTCACATCACCCAAGGCACCAGGCTGGTCAGGTGTGACTTTTCCTTGGTACCTCTGTGCTGGCTGCTCATGGTCACCCTCCTGTCCTTCCTCTGCCTGGAGAGGCCTTCCTGGGGAATTTGGATGTTAACCTCAGTGGGCCTGAGGCAGCCCCAGTCCTTGTGCTCTCCCCGATGATGACGTTCACCTTCTTCCACCCATCGTGCTGGAAGCACAAGAGACAAAGGAGAGCCTGAGGGAGCAGTGCCGGAAAGTGAAAGGAAGGAGATGGGGAGGAACAGTGAGGAGTGTGGTAAAGGACTGAAATGGGCAGCACCAGGGGAAAAGGGCCCTTCTGAAGGGTGCTTTAGGGTTGCCCCTGTCACTGGTGACTCTGATGGATGCTCCCAAGCCCATCACAGAATCCCAGCCTGGTTTGTGTTGCAAGGGACCTTAAAGCTCCTCCAGCTCCAACCCCTGCCACGGGCAGGGACCCCTTCCACTGGAGCAGCTTGCTCCAAGCCCCTGTGTCCAACCTGCCCTTGAGCACTGCCAGGGATGGGGCAGCCACAGCTTCTCTGGGCACCCTGTGCCAGCGCCTCAGCACCCTCCCAGGGAAGAGCTTCTGCCTAAGAGCTCAGCTCAGTCTCCCCTCGGGCAGGTTCAAGCCTTCATGGGGGTTGTGGGGAACCTCCTTCTACAGCCAAACACTGGGAGCAAACCCCCACAGTCTGGGCATCATTTGGGGTTCCAACCCCTTCCAGAGCCACATCCTCCCCTTTCCTTCTCTCTCCAGCAGTAAAACCATTCATAGGAGCTGCAGGACACGGTGCAATGCTGCGGATGAGCCCCCTCCATCCTCCTCCTGCTGTCAGCTCTGCCTCTCGCACCTCCTCATCTCCCTGTTCAATACCAGCCCGGCAGCCACAGCCTGGCTGACAGCGAGAGATGGATGGGGCCGAGCCTGCTCTGCAGGGCTTGGGATATGTGTATGGATGTGTAGGGATGTGATGGACATAGGGGGATGTGCACGGATATGGTCCCTCCTTGCTTTGCATCAGTCCTGGTCCCAAATCCTCTCACTGCTCACACAGCCCCTGTAGCCACCCTGCAGCACATGGAGGGCAGAGGCTCTCCTCCCTGCTATGATGGACATAGGAAAGATTTAAGCACTGATCCCAAAGAAGTGAAAGCTGAGTCCCAGTTTGGATCCAGCTGCATGCAGAGCAGGGAGGGATTTCAGCCCTTGCCCAGTGCCTCCATCACCAGGGCACCACCAGGGGCAGAAGCCATCAGCATCCATAGGAGAATGTCCCTTGTTTCCTGCAGAGCCCCAGCATCCTTCATCCTGCCCCATGGTGTGCAGTGAGGTGCTGCAGTTTGCAGTTTGAAGGGGACTATGGAGGAGCCCTTTTGCTCTCTGCCCCCTCCAGCCTTTATCCCTGTGTCAGTGACCTCCCTGCACACGTCCCTTGTCCCCACGGCCATGGCTTCTCCCCATCCATCTCCTGCTGTCAGGCTGGGATTGAGCACGGAGATGGGAGGTGTGGGACAAGATGGTGAGGTTCCGGGTGCCAGCACAGAGACAGGACCAGCATTTGAGATGGGTGCCAGGGGACAGGGGACCACATTCCACATTTCCCTATTCCAGAGCTGCAGAGGCTCTGCACGAGCAGCCACGACACTGTGGATGCTGCAACGCTTCCCTGTGCTTTTTAATATGAGGTGTTGATGGCTGAGCTGATGGTACCCGGAGGGGCTTTGACCAGAGTCACAGCAACCCCTATGTCTCTTCAATCAGATGGATGACATGAAGGAGACCCCAAGAGTTGACCCTTCCCTGCCCAATGTACCCCGAGATCCATCTGAGGACCAGCAGTGGTCCCAGCAGTCCCATGGCCACCGCTCACCTCCCGTCCATCATCACCCTCACATCAAGGCACGCAGGCAGGTGGGGAAGGGGCCGTGCTCCAGCCCCTGGGGACCACTGTGCTGTCTCCACCCCCAAACTGGGGCATAAAACCCCTGGCAGGATGCAGGGGCCAGCCCAGAGCTGAAGCTGCCTTGCTCCATTGGGGTCCCCACTGCCACCATGCCAAGGGATGGAGACGCGGATGCTGCGCCCATGGCAGGTAAAACCCACCCGTGGCCATGCTCCCCTGTGTCCTCCAGAGTGGTTTTGGGGTGCGGGGAGGTCCTCCAGCCCCACAATAACAGGGCAGGAATGGGGAGAGGGATAAACCCCACTGTGGAATGGATGGCGATTTGGGGGGGGAGGTGGTGGTGCATGGGCTCTGCTCCCGTACGTGAGGTGCAGGATGAGGATCCATCAACACCCCCCTTTATCCCTCCACAGCCTTCCTGGGGGGTCCGGGCGAGGGGCCCCTGTGCACCCCCAGCCTGGGGTGGGCAGCGGAGGGGCCGGGGAGCGGCGGCAAGAACCGGCGCGTGTCCCAGGCCACGGCACGGCTGGAGATGGGCAGCCTCTGGGAGGAGTTCAACCGCCTGGGCACCGAGATGATCGTCACCAAGGCGGGGAGGTGGGGAGCACAATGGGGCAAAGGGGGCAGGAGGGCACCATCAATGGGAGGGGGGCACCCCCTTCCCATCCCCTGTCCTCGCAGGAGGATGTTCCCCACCTTCCAAGTGAAGCTGTCGGGGCTGGACCCGCTCTCCGACTACGTCCTGCTCATGGACTTCATCCCGCTGGATGACAAGAGATACAGGTGGGGATGACGGGGCGATGGGGATGCTGTGGGGCTGGGTCTGACCCCCCCATCCCTTCAGATACGCCTTCCACAGCTCCTCCTGGCTGGCAGCAGGACGGGCAGAGCCGGCAGCACCCGGCCGGGTCCACTTCCACCCCGACTCCCCAGCCAAGGGCGCGCAGTGGATGCGGCAGATCGTCTCCTTCGACAAGCTCAAGTTGACCAACAACCTCTTGGATGACAACGGCCACGTGAGGACCCGGTCCTGGGGTGGGGAACGCGTCCCTCCATGGGGAGGGGGGGGGTCCTGCCCATCTCCCCTCTCTGTGTTCCCCCTCCCTAGATCATCCTCAACTCCATGCACCGCTACCAGCCCCGCTTCCACGTGGTGCTGGTGGACCCGCGCCGGGACAGCGAGCGCTTCGCCCACCAGAACTTCAAGTCCTTCAGCTTCCCCGAAACCCAGTTCATGGCGGTGACGGCTTATCAGAACCACCGGGTGAGCCCCGGGGCGGGGGGGGGACACGACATCGGGGTAACCCCCCCACCACCACCACCCAGGGACCCCCAGTGACCCCAATCCCAATCCATAGATCACCCAGTTGAAGATCGCCAGCAACCCCTTCGCCAAGGGCTTTCGGGATGGGGATCCTGAGCCATGGTAAGACCCAACCCCGGCGCCACGATGAGGGGCCCCATGGCACCCCCCTGAGCCCCGCATCTCTCTTGCAGGTGTGGGGTGCCAGCAGGGTCCCTGTTGGGTGCAATGGGACCCCGTGCCCGGGCCACGTTGTTGCCCTCCCACCCCGAGAAGCAGGACAAAGGTAGGGGGGGAAGAGAAGGGGCTGAGCCTCTGGTGCTGTCTCTGCCCCCTCCAGGGGCTCCCCATGGCCGTGGGGCTCTGGCCACTGCTGGACCCCCACAGCCAGCCCCAACAGTGCCTGCCCCCGGCTTCCCTGAGCTGCCCGTGCCCCCCTTCCAGCCCCTCGCCTGCCCCCCAAGTGTCCTTGTGGGGTCCAAGCCCCACGCTCTGCCCTACCCTTTGCTCAGCACCTACAGCACCACCGCGGCCCCCACCTTTGGCTATGGGCAGCAGTGACGGGGGGCACCCCCCAAACCCCTCGGGACCCCCAGCACAGCAGAAGGAACGGAGATGCCGAGCTGGGGACAAGCCACGGGGCTTTATTCACTGCAAGCAAGGGATGGGAGGCTGCAGCCAGACCCCCAACTGGCCCCCGCCCCCCCCCCCAACCCTGGGGTTTTGGGGGGCACCCCCCATCTGAGCTCCCATCAGTGGGGCAGGGCTTTGGCTCCAAACCTCCAGCATCCACACGGCTATTCCCAAGAGCCGGGAGCGAAGGCGAAGGGGCAGAGCTTGTATCCAGCACCCACATAGAACTTGTTCTGGAATTCCACCCTGCCGAGGAGAGGGGCCGGGTGAGGAGCAGCGCTGGGGGGACCCCATCCCAGCAGCACCCCCCCCGTCACCGGGCTCACCAGTGCAGGCGCAGGGCGTGGAGGAAGGCAGAGAGCCCCTCCATCACCAGCAGGATGGCCACGGTCAGCACGGCGAAGGCGGCGAAGACGGGTACCAGCACGGCGCCGCCGGCGTAGCTCAGGCGCACGAAGCCGTTGCGCATCACCATGGTCCACAGCACCTCCGAGAGCTCTGTGGGGCACAGAGGGGGTGAGGAGGGATGGGGGGGGTGTCTGAGGCTCGGGGGACACGGGGACACTCACGGGCATGGGCCAGGCTGAGCGCCCAGAGCCGCAGGTAGGATGCGGTGTTGGAGACGCAGCCCAGGCAGTACTCGATGGTGTGGATGGCCTGGTGCATGAAGAGCTCGGCGAAGTCCAGGTGCTGCAGGGAGGGAGGGGACACGGGATGAAGGTGAGGACATGGGATATCAGCGAGGGATGTGGGATATCAGTGAGGGATGTGGGATATCAGTGAGGGATATGGGATATCAGTGAGGATGTGGGATATCAGTGAGGATGTGGGATATCAGTGAGGGATGTGGGATATCAGTGAGGATGTGGGATATCAGTGAGGGATGTGGGATATCAGCGAGGGATGTGGGATATCAGTGAGGATGTGGGATATCAGTGAGGGATGTGGGATATCAGCGAGGGATGTGGGATATCAGTGAGGATGTGGGATATCAGTGAGGGATGTGGGATAACAGTGAGGGATATGGGATATCAGTGAGGATGTGGGATATCAGTGAGGGATGTGGGATATCAGTGAGGGATGTGGGATATCAGTGAGGGATGTGGGATATCAGTGAGGGATGTGGGATATCAGTGAGGATGTGGGATATCAGTGAGGGATGTGGGATATCAGTGAGGGATGTGGGATATCAGTGAGGATGTGGGATATCAGTGAGGATGTGGGATATCAGTGAGGGATGTGGGATATCAGCGAGGGATGTGGGATATCAGTGAGGATGTGGGATATCAGTGAGGGATGTGGGATATCAGTGAGGGATGTGGGATATCAGTGAGGGATATGGGATATCAGCGAGGGATATGGGATATCAGTGAGGGATGTGGGATATCAGTGAGGGATGTGGGATATCAGTGAGGGATGTGGGATATCAGCGAGGGATGTGGGATATCAGTGAGGGATGTGAGATTCAGTGAGGGATGTGGGATATCAGTGAGGGATGTGGGATATCAGTGAGGATGTGGGATATCAGTGAGGATGTGGGATATCAGTGAGGGATGTGGGATATCAGTGAGGGATGTGAGATATCAGTGAGGGATATGGGATATCAGTGAGGGATGTGGGATATCAGTGAGGGATGTGAGATTCAGTGAGGGATGTGGGATATCAGTGAGGGATGTGGGATATCAGTGAGGGATGTGAGATTCAGTGAGGGATGTGGGATATCAGCGAGGGATGTGGGATATCAGTGAGGGATGTGGGATATCAGTGAGGGATGTGAGATTCAGTGAGGGATGTGGGATATCAGCGAGGGATGTGGGATATCAGTGAGGGATGTGGGATATCAGCGAGGGATGTGGGATATCAGCGAGGGATGTGGGATATCAGTGAGGATGTGGGATATCAGTGAGGGATATGGGATATCAGTGAGGGATGTGGGATATCAGTGAGGGATGTGAGATTCAGTGAGGGATGTGGGATATCAGCGAGGGATGTGGGATATCAGTGAGGGATGTGGGATATCAGCGAGGGATGTGGGATATCAGCGAGGGATGTGGGATATCAGTGAGGATGTGGGATATCAGTGAGGGATATGGGATATCAGTGAGGGATGTGGGATATCAGTGAGGGATGTGAGATTCAGTGAGGGATGTGGGATATCAGTGAGGGATGTGGGATATCAGCGAGGGATGTGGGAAATCAGTGAGTATTGGGGAAAACACTGAGGGAAGTGGGATAACAGTGAGGGATGTGGGATATCAGTGAGGGATGTGGGATATCAGCGAGGGATGTGGGATATCAGTGAGGGATGTGGGATATCAGTGAGGGATGTGGGATATCAGTGAGGGATGTGGGATATCAGCGAGGGATGTGGGATATCAGTGAGGGATGTGGGATATCAGTGAGGGATGTGGGATATCAGTGAGGGATGTGGGATATCAGCGAGGGATGTGGGATATCAGCGAGGGATGTGGGATATCAGCGAGGGATGTGGGATATCAGTGAGGATGTGGGATATCAGTGAGGGATGTGGGATATCAGCGAGGGATGTGGGATATCAGTGAGGGATGTGGGATATCAGTGAGGGATGTGGGATATCAGTGAGGGATGTGGGATATCAGCGAGGGATGTGGGATATCAGCGAGGGATGTGGGATATCAGCGAGGGATATGGGATATCAGTGAGGGATATGGGATATCAGTGAGGGATGTGGGATATCAGCGAGGGATGTGGGATATCAGCGAGGGATACGGGATATCAGCGAGGGATGTGGGATATCAGCGAGGGATGTGGGATATCAGTGAGGGATGTGGGATATCAGCGAGGGATGTGGGATATCAGCGAGGGATGTGGGATATCAGTGAGGATGTGGGATATCAGCGAGGGATGTGGGATATCAGCGAGGGATGTGGGATATCAGTGAGGGATGTGGGATATCAGTGAGGGATGTGGGATATCAGTGAGGATGTGGGATATCAGTGAGGGATGTGGGATATCAGTGAGGGATATGGGATATCAGTGAGGGATGTGGGATATCAGTGAGGGATGTGGGATATCAGTGAGGATGTGGGATATCAGTGAGGATGTGGGATATCAGTGAGGGATATGGGATATCAGTGAGGGATGTGGGATAACAGTGAGGGATGTGGGATATCAGTGAGGGATATGGGATATCAGTGAGGGAAGTGGGATATCAGTGAGGGATGTGGGATATCAGTGAGGGATGTGGGATATCAGTGAGGATGTGGGATATCAGTGAGGATGTGGGATATCAGTGAGGGATATGGGATATCAGTGAGGGATGTGGGATAACAGTGAGGGATGTGGGATATCAGTGAGGGATGTGGGATATCAGCGAGCGATGTGGGATATCAGTGAGGGATGTGGGATATCAGTGAGGGATGTGGGATATCAGCGAGGGATGTGGGATATCAGCGAGGGATGTGGGATATCAGTGAGGGATGTGGGATATCAGTGAGGGATATGGGATATCAGTGAGGGATGTGGGATATCAGTGAGGATGTGGGATATCAGCGAGGGATGTGGGATATCAGTGAGGGATGTGGGATATCAGTGAGGGATGTGGGATATCAGCGAGGGATGTGGGATATCAGTGAGGGATGTGGGATATCAGCGAGGGATGTGGGATATCAGTGAGGGATGTGGGATATCAGTGAGGATGTGGGATATCAGTGAGGGATGTGGGATATCAGTGAGGGATGTGGGATATCAGTGAGGGATGTGGGATATCAGTGAGGATGTGGGATATCAGTGAGGATGTGGGATATCAGTGAGGGATATGGGATATCAGTGAGGGATGTGGGATAACAGTGAGGGATGTGGGATATCAGTGAGGGATATGGGATATCAGTGAGGGAAGTGGGATATCAGTGAGGGATGTGGGATATCAGTGAGGGATGTGGGATATCAGTGAGGATGTGGGATATCAGTGAGGATGTGGGATATCAGTGAGGGATATGGGATATCAGTGAGGGATGTGGGATAACAGTGAGGGATGTGGGATATCAGCGAGGGATATGGGATATCAGTGAGGGATATGGGATATCAGTGAGGGATGTGGGATATCAGTGAGGGATGTGGGATATCAGTGAGGGACATGAGACATCAGTGAGGGACACGGGACAAAGGTGAGGACATGGGACATCAGTGAGGGATATGGGATATCAGTGAGGGACATGGGACACCAAGGAAGGACATGGGACATCAGTGAGGGACACGGGACATCAGTGAGGGACATGGGACATCAATGAGGGACCAATGGTAAGGGATGTGGGATATCAGTGAGGGACATGGGACATCAATGAGGGACATGGGACGTCAATGAGGGACATGGGACGTCAATGAGGGACCAATGGTAAGGGATGTGGGATATCAGTGAGGGACATGGGACATCAATGAGGGACATGGGACATCAGTGAGGGACACGGGACATCAGTGAGGGACCAACGGTAAGGGACGTGGGACACGTCACAGCAGCGAGGGCTGTGGGGCATCACCAAGGGACACAGGGCGTCAGTGAAGAGACCGGACGGCGGTGAGTGACACGGGGCATGACCGACCGACCACCGGTGAAGGACACGGGACAAGGAGGAGGATGCAGGATATGAGTGAGGGACGCGGCCACCCAACCCCATCACCTGACCCCACCAAGGTGCCCCTCACCTCAGCGTCAGGGCTGTGCCCGCCGCTCTCCACATCCTCCACGGTGACGTTGACGGAGTTCCCGGCCTCCTGCCCCTCCAGCAGCGGCTCCTGCTCGCCGGTGCCCACCGCCTGCCCCAGGACAGCACCGGTGGTGAGACCCCGCGGCGCCCACCCCGCTGAGCCCCTCACCGTGGCCCCGGCCTCACCGCGGGGTGCCCCGTCCTTGGCTTGCGCCGCCGGCACCACAGGTAGAGCGGGGTCCCCAGGAGCAGGACGGGCACCGACGCCAACGCCAGCACCACCAGCACGGTCTGCACCGGCACCTGCGGCACACGGGACACGGCTTTAAGGTCCCAGCCAGGCCAGACCCATATTGCCCCCAGCGTGGGGAAGGGGATGGGTACGGGGGGGCGGTGGTGCCCCATCTCTGTTACCTGTCCTGGGTAGAGCGGGAGGTTCTCGGCGTTGGAGGTGAAGAGGAACATGTCGATGAAGTGGATGAGGATGCTGGGGGCCACCAGGGAGTCGGCGGCGCTGAACTTGATCCACTTGTAGAAGATGAGGAAGACGAGGTAGCCAAAGAGAGCCAGGAGGAAAATCATCTCGGGCAGGAGCTCCAGCACCAGCCGGTGCCGCTGCTTGAAGTGCCTGGGCAGGGGGACGTGACCCACGCTCAGCATCACGGGTCCTGGGCTCCCAGTGTGGGGATACAGGACACAGAGATGCTGCGAGGGCTGGAGCAGCTCTGCTCTGGAGCCAGATGGCCCCATGCACTCACCCAGCACCCTAAGCATGACCGTGGGCGGCCAGCACCCATGGGTGCAGCCATGAGGACTCACAGATGGTTGAAGACCCCCAGCAGGACACCGAAGCCCATGTGCACGATGCCCAGCACCACGGACATCTTCATCTTGAAGGAGTTGAGGAAGTTGAGGTGGTTGGTGGCCAAACTCCAGATCTATCACGGATGAGGTGGGTGAGACTCCGGGGCCACCCCACCGAGGGTCCCACCCCATCCTCTCCCCCATGGGACACTCACTGGGTCTATCCCAAAGGGATAAGGCCCTTGGAAGACGCCGGTGACGTTGGGGTCCAGGGTGAGGAGCGGGTGGGTGGCGAGGTAGGCAGAGCTGTGGGCAGAGCAGGGGCAGGGGGGGGTCAGTGGAGGCAGGACCCCAGCAGGGCTCACAGCGGGCTTTGGGGTCCCACCTCCAGGAGGAGTGGTTGGCCATGGTGGCCACGCTCCAGGCGGAGGGGAAGATGACGGTGGCTTTGCTGAAGCACTCGTTGTAGATGAAGCCGGTGTAGATGGAGAAGGCCCCCATGAGCAGGATGAGGTAGCGGCCCTCGAAGAACGTCAGCCAGATCTGGTGGGGGAAACGTGGCGCCGGTGTCCCGTAACAGCAACCCTGCCCCACACCATCCCTGTCCCATACCACCAACACCCCATCCCATGCCCCTAGAGCCCATCCTATGCCTTCAACCCCATCCTACGCACCCAAGCCCCATCCCATACCACCAACTTCATCCCAGGTCTCCAAGCACATCCCATACCATCAACTCCGTCCCATACCACTATGTCCCACACTAACAATCCCATCCCATGCCCCCAACCATGTCCTGCACCTGTAAGTCCATCCCATACCACCAACTTCATCCCATGTCTCCAAGCATTTCCCATACCACCAAACCCATCCCACAGCACCACCATCATCCCATGTCTCCAAGCCCATCCCATACCACCAACCCCATCCCATACCACCATGTCCCACACCACCAATCCCACCCCATGCTCCCAACCGTGTCCTACACCTGCAAGCCCATCCCATACCACCAACCCCATCCCATACCACCATGTCCCACACCACAAATCCCATCCCATGCCCCAATCATGTCCTACACCTGCAAGCCCATCCCATACCACCAACCCCATCCCATACCACCATGTCCCACACCACCAATCCCATCCCATGCCCCAACCATGTCCTACACCTGCAAGGCCATCCCATACCACCAACCACATCCCATACCACCATGGCCCACACCACCAATCCCACCCCATGCCCCCAGCCATGTCCTACACCTCCAAGCCCATCCCATGCCTCCAGTCCCAGCCCATGCCCCTAACCATGTCCTACATCTCCAAGCCCATCCTATACCTTCAATCCCACCCCATGCTCCCAACCGTGTCCTACACCTCCAAGCCCATCCCATGCCTCCAATCCCACCCCATGCCCCCAGCCATGTCCTGCACCTCCAAGCCCATCCTATGCCTCCAAGCCCATCCCACACCTCCAAGCTCATCCCATACTTCCAAGCCTGGCCCCCCCATCGGGTGCCACTGACCTCGTTGCTGGCCTGCCGCAGGCTGGGGCTGTTCTCGTACAGCACCATCCAGAGAGCGAAGAGGAACATGATGAGCCCGTGCCCCACGTCCCCAAACATGATGGCGAAGATGAAGGGGAAGGTGATGATGGCGTAGGGCGCTGTGGCGCACAGGGAACGTGTCATATGGGCCTCATAGGGCCCCATCATCCAAACCTGGCCCATACAGGGGACAGGGGGACAGGGAGCGGGGCTTACCGGGGTTCACCTCCTGGTAACTGGCCACCCCATAGGCATCCACGATGCTCTGGAAGCCGGCGGTGAACTTGTTGGTGCGGATGAGGGTGGGGGGACTCTCGGTGGTGGGGATGCGCTGCACGAAGCACTCCACGCTCGAGCCGCTCTTGTACTGTGGGGAGAGCACCCAGGGCATGACCCACAGCACCCTCCCCCCCCGGCTGGAACCCACCCCAACCAGCGTGGGACATGGGGACGCCTCTGCAATGGAGATACGGGGACACCGAGCATCCCCTGGCATGAGGACATGGGGACAACAACCAACCCCAACACAAGGACATGGGGACACCAAGTGAACTCCAGCACAAGACATGGGGACACCAAGGACCCCAACACAAAGACATGGGGACACGTCTGGAATGGAGATACGGGGACACCGAGCATCCCCTGGCATGAGGACATGGGGACAACAACCAACCCCAACACAAGCACATGGGGACACCAAGCAAGCTCCAGCAAGAGACATGGGGACATCAAGTACCCCAACACAAGGACATGGGGACAACAACCAACCCCAACACAAGGACATGGGGACAACAACCAACCCCAACACAAGGACATGGGGACAACAACCAACCCCAACACAAGGACATGGGGACAACAACCAACCCCAACACAAGGACATGGGGACACCAAGTGAACTCCAGCAAGAGACATGGGGACACCAAGTACCCCAACACAAGGACATGGGGACACCAAGTACCTCAACACAAGGACCTGGGGACACCAAGCACCCCAACACAAGGACATGGGGACACCAAGTACCTCAACACAAGGACATGGGGACATCAAGCAAACCCCAACACAAGGACCTGAGAACACCAAGTACCTCAACACAAGGACATGGGGACACCAAGTACCTCAACACAAGGACAGGGGGATACCAAGCACCCCAACACAAGGACATGGGGACACCAAGTACCTCAAAACAAGGACATGGGGACATCAAGCACCTCAACACAAGGACATGGGGACATCAAGTACCCCAACACAAGGACCTGAGAACACCAAGTACCTCAACACAAGGACCTGGGGACACCAAGCAAACTTCAGCACAAGGACATGTGGACATCAAGCAAAGCCCAACCCAAGGACCTGGGGACACCAATCAACGCACCGATCCCTGGCGCAGCGCGTCCTGCACTTGGGCGAGGTCCCTCACGGGACACCAGACCTCAGCAATGAGGCACTTCTCGGTGACATCGAAGCTGCACTGGTTGAGCACGAGGTAGATGGCCTTCATCTTCTGGACCTGGACCTGCCAGGTAGGCAGCGCCAGCACCACCTTGTCCAGCACCTGCGCCAGGTACTGCTCCGTCTCCTCCAGCACCTACGGGTCCCCGCGTGGGTCAGGGATGGGGGTCCCACCGCGGTGCCCCCGGTACCCACCCCGGTGCCAAGCTCACCACGCTGAGGTCCTGGATCTGGCTCTGCAGCCCACTCATGGTGTCCATGCGGCTGGCTTCGCTCTCCGGGTAGGGATACACGTGGCAGTGGAAGCTGGGACAGAGGGACACCAAAGGGTTGGGGGGGGGGGGGACCAGCACAGCCCCATTGTGGGGGGGTCCATGGGGCTAAATAAACCCGTGTGTGACCGGATGCTGCCTCACCAGTCTGAGATCTTGCGGATCTTCTGCCCGATCTGCTCGCCCCAGTAGGAGATGAGGAAGATGACCCAGGTGATGCTCTCGCCCTGGGGACAGCACAGTCCCGGTCACCCTGGCCCGTGCCAGCCCCCGGCACCCACGGTGTCCCTGTTCTCTCCACCCCCCCAAATCACCGTGGCCGGGTCCTCCATGGGCTCGGGCATCTCCACGAAGGTGACCACCAGGTACCCGCGGCACGCGCGCCACAGCAGCCGCTCGAAGGCGCTCACCCGCCACGGGTGGATGACGCCGGTCACGAAGCTGCGGGGACACGGGGAGGGTTGGGGTGGGCACGGCTCTGCTGCGGCTCCTGCCCCGTGCACAGGATCCTGCCCCATGGCCCATCTGCAACCCTGACCCTACAGCCATACCCACTGCCCAATGGCCCATCTCCAACCCTGATCCCACAGCTTTCCAATTACCCCATTGCTAAGCCATTGCCCCATGGCTCATCTCCAACCCTTACCCTACAGCCATACCCATTGCCCCATGGCTCATCTCCAACCCTTACCCTACAGCCATACCCACTGCCCAATGGCCCATCTCCAATCCTGATCCCACAGCTTTCCAATTACCCCATTGCTAAGCCATTGCCCCATGGCTCATCTCCAACCCTTACCCTACAGCCATACCCATTGCCCCATGGCTCATCTCCAACCCTTACCCCCTTGCCCTACAGCCATACCCATTGCCCCATGGCTCATCTCCAGCCCTTACCCTACAGCCATACCCACTGCCCCATGGCTCATCTCCAACCCTTACCCTACAGCCATACCCATTGCCCCATGGCTCATCTCCAACCCTTACCCCCTTACCCTACAGCCATACCCATTGCCCCATGGCCCATCTCCAACCCTTACCCTACAGCCATACCCATTGCCCAATGGCCCATCTCCAACCCTTACCCTACAGCCATACCCATTGCCCCATGGCTCATCTCCAACCCTTACCCTACAGCCATACCCATTGCCCCGTGGCCCATCTCCAACCCTTACCCTACAGCCATACCCATTGCCCCATGACTCATCTCCAACCCTTACCCCCTTACCCTACAGCCATACCCATTGCCCCATGGCTCATCTCCAACCCTTACCCTACAGCCATACCCATTGCCCAATGGCTCATCTCCAACCCTTACCCTACAGCCATACCCATTGCCCCATGGCTCATCACCAACCCTTACCCTACAGCCATACCCATTGCCCCATGGCCCATCTCCAACCCTTACCCTACAGCCATACCCACTGCCCAATGGCTCATCTCCAACCCTTACCCTACAGCCATACCCACTGCCCAATGGCTCATCTCCAACCCTTACCCTACAGCCATACCCATTGCCCAATGGCCCATCTCCAGCCCTTACCCTAAAGCCATACCCACTGCCCAATGGCTCATCTCCAACCCTTACCCTACAGCCATACCCATTGCCCCATGGCTCATCTCCAACCCTTACCCTACAGCCATACCCACTGCCCCATGGCTCATCTCCAACCCTTACCCTACAGCCATACCCATTGCCCCATGGCCCATCTCCAACCCTTACCCTACAGCCATACCCACTGCCCCATGGCTCATCTCCAACCCTTACCCTACAGCCATACCCATTGCCCCACACCCCCTCTTACCTGATCTTACGCTCCAGGTGCTGGTGCACCGAGGGGTCAAGGATGGGCTCATGCTCCGAGAGCGCCCGCGGCCGCGCCGGCGAGCCGAGGGCTGCCTGTGGTGATGGGCACCAGGGAGCTGAGCCCGTGGGGCAGGGGGAGAGAGACCTAACACAGCACCCCCAGGTGCTTCCCAGCACCCACCAGGACCCCCTAGGACACCCTCAGCACCCCACAGGACCCCCCAGCACTTGCAGGACACCCCAGGACCCCCCAGGACTCTGCAGTACACCCAGGACCCACCTCAGCATCCCCCAGCACCCCCAGAATCCCCTAAGCACAACCCAGCACCTCCAGGACCACCCCAACACCCCCAGAACACCCTCAGCATCCCCCAGCACCCCCCATGACCCTGCACGCCCCCCAGCACCCCCCATGACCCCGCAATCCCCCAGCACCCTCCATGACCCCACCACTCCCCACCACCCCCAACACCCCCATGACCTCAATCCCCCCAGCACTCCCCATGACCCCACACCCCCCCATGACCCCACATCCCCCCAGCCCCCCTCATAACCCTGCACCCCCCCCAGTACCCCCCAGCATTCCCCATGACCCCGCATCCCCCCAGAATCCCCCCAGCACCCCCCATGACCCCCCCATGACTCTGCATCCCCCCCAGCCCCCCCAGCCCCCCCATGACGCCACACCCCCCATGACCCCGCACCCCCCCCATGACCCCGCACCCCCCCCAGCACCCCTAGCACCCCCATGACCCGCCCATGACCCCGCACCCCCCATGACCCTGCACTTCCCCCAGCCCCCCCAGCCTCTCCATGACCCCGCACCCCCCCAGCATCCCCGCAGCCCCCCCAGCACCCCCCAGCACCCCCCAGCCCCCCATGACCCCGCACCCCCCCATGACCCCGCACCCCTCCATGACCCCGCACCCCCCCCAGCATCCCCCCAGCCCCCCCATGACCCCGCATGACCCCCAGTCCCCCTAGCACCCCTCAGACCCCCCCCCCCATGACCCCGCACCCCCCAGCCCTTCCATGATTCCGCACCCCCCCATGACCCCGCAGCCCCCCAGCATCCTCGCAGCACCCCTCAGCACCCATGACCCCGCACCCCCCCATGACCCCGCATCCCCTCAGCACCCCCCATGACCCCGCCCCCCTCCATGACCCCACAACTCCTCAGCACCCCCCATGACCCCGCACCCCCTCCATGACCCCGCACCCCCTCCCAGCATCCCCCCATGACCCCGCACCCCCCCATGACCCCCCCGTTCCCCGCACTCACCGCGGGCCCGGTGAGGCGCTGCCCCTCCCGCAGCACGTGCAGGAAGCGGCGCAGGTCCCGCAGGCGGCCCCGCAGGGACTCGCGGTTGCGGGAGCCCTCGCGCAGCTCCCGCGCCAGCCGCTCCGCCTCCTCCTGCAGCCCCAGCGCCTCCCGCGACAGCGGCGCCCGCGGCGAGCCCCGCACCGGGCCCGGCTCCCGGCCCGCACCGAGCAGCTCCTGGCGCAGGAACGCTGCGGGACGGGAGGGGGCGCTGCTGAGGGCGCTGCGGCTGCCCCGACACGGGCAGGGCTCAAGGGCAGGGCGGACACAGGGGCTTGGAGCAAGGTGCTCTAGGGGAAGGTGTTGGGATGGGATGGGATGGGATGGGATGGGATGGGTTGGGATGGGATGGGATGGGTTGGGATGGGATGGGATGGGATGGGTTGGGTTGGGATGGGATGGGATGGGATGGGATGGGATGGGATGGGATGGGATGGGATGAGATGGGTTGGGATGGGATGGGATGGGATGGGATGGGATGGGATGGGATGGGTTGGGATGGGTTGGGATGGGATGGGATGGGATGGGATGGGATGGGATGGGTTGGGATGGGATGGGACGGGACGGGACGGGTTGGGACGGGACGGGATGGGATGGGTTGGGTTGGGATGGGTTGGGTTGGGATGGGATGGGATGGGTTGGGATGGGATGGGATGGGATGGGTTGGGATGGGATGGGATGGGATGAGCTTTAAGGTCCCTGCATCCCAACCCATTCTAGGGGATCCCCAGTGTAAGGGGGATGTGGATGGAGGGGTTGGAGGGAGATTGAAGGAGGCCATGGGGATAAAAGGGAGCTGGAGCAGCTCTGCTCTGAGAGAGCTGGACTGGGGCAGCCTGGACAAGAGAAGGCTCCTGAAGGGGAGACCTGAGAGCAGCTCCAGTGCCTGAAGGGGCTGCAGGAAACCTGAAGTGGGGCTTGGGACAAGGGATGTAGGGACAGGCCAAGGGGAATGGCTTGAACCTGCCCGAGGGGAGACTGAGCTGAGCTCTGAGGCAGAAGCTCTTCCCTGGGAGGGTGCTGAGGCGCTGGCACAGGGTGCCCAGAGAAGCTGTGGCTGCCCCATCCCTGGCAGTGCTCAAGGCCAGGTTGGACACAGGGGCTTGGAGCAAGCTGCTCCAGTGGAAGGGGTCAGGGTTGGAGCTGGGTGAGCTTTAGATTCCCTTCATTCCAACCCATCCCATGACCCCATGGGGTTGGATGGGGTTTGGGTCACACTCCCCCCCCCATGCAGCATTCCCATCACTCACTGAAGGTCTTCTCCATCTCCTCGCAGCGCCGCACCTCACCCACGAAGCGGCGCTGGAAGGGGCTCACATGGGGGTTCAGCTGTGGGGACACGGTCACGGCATGGCCCCAAGGGGACACAGAGGGGCTGATGGCACCAGCACCCCTGGCCCAGGGCTGTGCTGCTGCCTGCAGGACCTCTGGCACCCCAGGGCACCCAAACAGCCCCTTGCACACAGGGCACCCCAAAGTATGAACCCTGCTGTCCCCGCATCCATGGCATCCAAACCACACAGCCCAACCTCACTGCACCCAGGGCACCCCAAACCACCCCAACCAACCCCACTGCACCCAGGGCACCCCAAACCAAACCCACTGCACCCAGAGCAGCCCAAACCATCCCAACCAACCCCACTACACCCAGGACACCCCAAACCAACCCCACTGCACCCAGGACACCCCAAACCACCCCAACCAACCCCACTGCACCCAGAGCAGCCCAAACCATCCCAACCAACCCCACTGCACCCAGGACACCCCAAACCAAACCCACTGCACCCAGGGTATCCCAAACCACCCCAACCAACCCCACTGCACCCAGGACACCCCAAACCAAACCCACTGCACCCAGAGCATCCCAAACCATCCCAACCAACCCCACTGCACCCAGGGCACCCCAAACCAAACCCACTGCACCCAGGGCACCCCTAAACCAAACCCACTGCACCCAGGGCACCCCAAACCACCCCAACCAACCCCACTGCACCCAGAGCATCCCAAACCACCCCAACCAACCCCACTGCACCCAGAGCATCCCAAACCACCCCAACCAGCCCCACTGCACCCAGGACACCCCAAACCAAACCCACTGCACCCAGGGTATCCCAAACCACCCCAACCAACCCCACTGCACCCAGAGCATCCCAAACCATCCCAACCAACCCCACTGCACCCAGGGCACCCCAAACCAAACCCACTGCACCCAGGGCACCCCTAAACCAAATCCACTGCACCCAGGGCACCCCAAACCACCCCAACCAACCCCACTGCACCCAGAGCATCCCAAACCACCCCAACCAGCCCCACTGCACCCAGGACACCCCAAACCAACCCCACTGCACCCAGGGCATCCCAAACCACCCCAACCAGCCCCACTGCACCCTAGGCACCCCAACCCCCCCGCCATGAGCCCCTTGCCGCACTCACATCCCTGAACTCGAGCAGCCCCCGCTCGCCCAGCTCGCTGACGCAGCTGTAGGCCGAGGCGGACTGGAGGAAGAGCTGGGCCAGGCAGACCTCCTCGCTGCGGAACAGGGACCCCATGGCGGCCCCACAGCCGGCAGCGGGGCTGCGCTGCGACCGGACACGGCTCCCGCCTGCGGGGGGCAGCAGTGGGGTCAGGACTAAGCGGGGGGGTGCAGAGGGATGGAGATGGGTGAGGGTTGGGGTGTAAGGGGGGACAGGAGAGCAGGGATGGAGATGGGGTGGGATGTTAACGGGGTACCGGCAGGGTTGGATGTTAACGGGGTACCGGCAGGGTTGGATGTTAACGGGGTATCAGCAGGGTTGGATGTTAAGGGGGTTCCAGCAGGGCTGGATGTTAACGGAGGATCAGCAGGGTTGGATGTTAACGGGGTTCCAGCAGGGTTGGATGTTAAAGGGGGATCAGCAGGGTTGGATGTTAAAGGGGGATCAGCAGGGTTGGATGTTAACGGGGTACCGGCAGGGTTGGATGTTAACGGGGTACGGGCAGGGTTGGATGTTAACAGGGTACCGGCAGGGTTGGATGTTAACGGGGTATCGGCAGGGTTGGATGTTAACGGGGGATCAGCAGGGTTGGATGTTAACAGGGTACCGGCAGGGTTGGATGTTAACGGGATATCAGCAGGGTTGGATGTTAACGGGGTACCAGCAGGGTTGGATGTTAACGGGGTATCAGCAGGGTTGGATGTTAACGGGGTACCAGCAGGGTTGGATGTTAACGGGGTACCGGCAGGGTTGGATGTTAACGGGGTATCGGCAGGGTTGGATGTTAACAGGGGATCAGCAGGGTTGGATGTTAACGGGGTACCGGCAGGGTTGGATGTTAACAGGGGATCAGCAGGGTTGGATGTTAACGGGGTATCAGCAGGGTTGGATGTTAACGGGGTACCGGCAGGGTTGGATGTTAACGGGGTATCAGCAGGGTTGGATGTTAACGGGGTACCGGCAGGGTTGGATGTTAACGGGATATCAGCAGGGTTGGATGTTAACGGGGTACCAGCAGGGTTGGATGTTAACGGGGTATCGGCAGGGTTGGATGTTAAGGGGGTTCCAGCAGGGCTGGATGTTAACGGAGGATCAGCAGGGTTGGATGTTAACGGGGTTCCAGCAGGGTTGGATGTTAAAGGGGGATCAGCAGGGTTGGATGTTAAAGGGGGATCAGCAGGGTTGGATGTTAACGGGGTACCGGCAGGGTTGGATGTTAACAGGGGATCAGCAGGGTTGGATGTTAACGGGGTACCGGCAGGGTTGGATGTTAAGGGGGTTCCAGCAGGGCTGGATGTTAACGGGGGATCAGCAGGGTTGGATGTTAATGGGGGATCAGCAGGGTTGGATGTTAACGGGGTATCAGCAGGGTTGGATGTTAAGGGGGTTCCAGCAGGGCTGGATGTTAACGGGGGATCAGCAGGGTTGGATGTTAAGGGGGTTCCAGCAGGGCTGGATGTTAACGGGGTACCAGCAGGGCTGGATGTTAACGGGGGATCAGCAGGGCTGGATGTTAACGGGGGATCATCAGGGCTGGATGTTAATGGGGTATCGGCAGGGTTGGATGTTAATGGGGGATCAGCAGGGTTGGATGTTAACAGGGGATCAGCAGGGTTGGATGTTAACGGGGCACCGGCAGGGTTGGATGTTAACGGGGTACCAGCAGGGTTGGATGTTAACGGGGTACCAGCAGGGTTGGATGTTAACGGGGTACCAGCAGGGTTGGATGTTAATGAGGTATCAGCAGGGTTGGATGTTAACGGGGTACCGGCAGGGTTGGATGTTAACGGGGTACCGGCAGGGTTGGATGTTAATGGGGGATCAGCAGGGTTGGATGTTAACGGGGTACCGGCAGGGTTGGATGTTAACGGGGTACCAGCAGGGTTGGATGTTAACGGGGTACCGGCAGGGTTGGATGTTAACGGGGTACCAGCAGGGTTGGATGTTAATGAGGTATCAGCAGGGTTGGATGTTAACGGGGTACCGGCAGGGTTGGATGTTAACGGGGTACCAGCAGGGTTGGATGTTAATGGGGGATCAGCAGGGTTGGATGTTAACGGGGTACCGGCAGGGTTGGATGTTAACGGGGTACCGGCAGGGTTGGATGTTAATGGGGGATCAGCAGGGTTGGATGTTAACGGGGTACCAGCAGGGTTGGATGTTAACGGGGTACCAGCAGGGTTGGATGTTAATGGGGGATCAGCAGGGTTGGATGTTAACAGGGGATCAGCAGGGTTGGATGTTAATGGGGGATCAGCAGGGTTCGACGTTAACCGGGTACCGGCAGGGTTGGATGTTAACGGGGGATCAGCAGGGTTGGATGTTAACGGGGGATCAGCAGGGTTGGATGTTAACGGGGTACCGGCAGGGTTGGATGTTAACGGGGTACCAGCAGGGTTCGACGTTAACCGGGTACCGGCAGGGTCTGGGATCGCAGAGCGGAGCCGTCCCGGCGCGGATCCCTCGGGAAGCGCTGGGACAGGCGCGGCTCCGCACTGCAAAACCCTTCCCATTCCCGTCCCCCCGCCCCGGCCCCACTGAGTCACGGCCACGGGGACCGAACCCCCCCCTCTTCCCCTCCCCTCCCCGACGGGACCCCCCTCACCCGGAGCCGGAGCGGAGCCGCCCGCCCGCCCCTACCCGGCAGCGCGGGGCAGCAGCGGGCTCCGCACTTCCTCTTCCCCAGGAAGGGCCCGGCCGTGGGGAGGGACCGGACCCGGAGGTGGGGGAAGCCCCCCCACAAGAGCGGGACCGGTCGGAGCCGGGAGCCCCGGGGGCACGGAAGTAGGACCCGGGCCCCGCTGCGGAGCGGGGGAGCCCTCCCTCGGGAAGGAGAGGGTTGGGAACAAGGCCGGGTGCAGGCAGGGGCGTCCCCTCCCACTGAGCCCGCCCCGTCCCGCGCCTCTTCCTCCCCTCCATCCCTAAGCCCCAGCACGAGGTGGGGGAGCACAGAACCAACCGGGTTTAAAGGGCCTTTAAGGTCATCAGGGCCACCCCTAACCCATGGCCCCAAGAGCCACATCCACACATCCTCTAAGCACCCCCAGGGCCGGTGCCTGCAGCCCTGCCCTGGGCAGCCTGTTCCAATGCCTGAGCACCCTCTGGGGCAGGAATTGTTCCTCAGCTCCATCTAAACCTGCCCTGGGGCAGCTTGAGGCCGTTTCCTCTTGTCCCATCCCTTGTTCCTTGGGAGCAGAGCCCAGCCCCTCCTGGCTCCATCCTCCTCTCAGGCACTTGTAGGGAGCCATCAGGTCCCCCCTGAGCCTTCTCTTCTCCACACTGAACCCCCCCAGGTCCCTCAGCCCTTCCCCATCACACTTGGGCTCCAGGCCCTGCTCCAGCAGTGATGCCCAGGACCCCTGGGAGGTCCTGATCCCCTCTATGTGGCCGAGAGGTTCCCCCCATTCCCTGCTCCAGCACTGGGAATGAATGGAGGAAACCAGAGCTCTGGGTTAGGAAGGGGCTGGTGGCCCCAGTGCTGGGGGTGGGGGGGTGGCAGATCCCCCCCCAGACCCTTTATTGGGGAGCAGGGAGGCCCGGATGTCACCGGTACAGATAATCAGCCTGGATGTTGGCAGCGATCTCGGCCTCCCACTTGTCGCCGTTGTTGAGCAGCTTCTCCTTGTTGTAGAGCAGCTCCTCGTGGGTCTCCGTGGAGAACTCGAAGTTGGGACCCTGCCAGGGTGGGAGATCACGGAATGGGATGGGATGAAGGGAGCTTAAAGCTCCTCCAGCTCCAACCCCAACCCCTTCCACTGCAGCAGCTCGCTCCAAGCCCGTGTGCCTTGAGCACTGCCAGGGATGGGGCAGCCACAGCTTCTCTGGGCACCCTGTGCCAGCGCCTCAGCACCCTCCCAGGGAAGAGCTTCTGCCTCAGAGCTCATCTCAGTCTCCCCTCTGGCAGGTTCAAGCCATTCCCCTTGGCCTGGCCCTATAGACCCTTGCCCAAAGCCCCTCTCCAGCTTCCCTGCAGCCCCTTTAGGCACTGGAGCTGATCCAAGGAGATGCTGGCTCTGATGCCCCCCAGCCCGACCCCCAGACCCCCGTCCTCACCTCCACGATGGCATCCACAGGACAGGCCTCCTGGCAGAACCCGCAGTAGATGCACTTGGTCATGTCAATGTCGTAGCGGGTGGTGCGGCGGCTGCCGTCAGCGCGGGGCTCGGCCTCGATGGTGATGGCCTGTGGTGGATGAGGGGGGCCCGGTGTCACCCCTGAAGGGGGACCCAGCGCCCCACGGGGAGGAGGAGGAGGAGGAGGAAGGCTGGACCTGTGCCGGGCAGATGGCCTCGCAGAGCTTGCAGGCGATGCACCTCTCCTCCCCGGAGGGGTAGCGGCGCAGAGCGTGCTCCCCCCGGAAGCGGGGGCTCAGGGGGCCCTTCTCAAAGGGGTAGTTGATGGTGGCTGGCTCCCGGAACAGGTAACTCAGAGTCATGGACAGGCCTGGGAGAGGAGGAGATGGGTTATGGCATGCATGGGGTGGGGGCTGGTGGCCCATGGTGGGGGGGGGTGCATAGAGCTTCATGGAAACATCACTCAAGCATCATCTGGTCAGCCTGGAGAAGAGAAGGCTCCTGAAGGAGAGACCTTGGAGCAGCTCCAGTGCCTGAAGGGGCTGCAGGAAACCTGGAGAGGGGCTTGGACAAGGGCCTGTAGGGGATCTGGCTGATCTCTGGTGGGAATCTGTGTGACATGCACTTTCCTTTCATGTTTGGCTGTAGAAGGAGGTTCCCCACAACCCCCATGAAGGCTTTAACCTGTCAGAGGAGAGACTGAGCTGAGCTCTTAGGCAGAAGCTCTTCCCTGGGAGGGTGCTGAGGCGCTGGCACAGGGTGCCCAGAGAAGCTGTGGCTGCCCCATCCCTGGCAGTGTTCAAGGCCAGGTTGGACACAGGGGCTTGGAGCAAGCTGCTCCAGTGGAAGGGGTCGGGGTTGGAACTGAATGAGCTTCAAGGTCCCTTCATCCCAAACCATTCCATGACTATGATTCCATTGGGCATCCACCCGGACCATCTCAAGGCTCCGTTTCAGAGCACTTCCTTGGGAAGCTTGGCTATGGCCAGCTCTCGATGCTGCTGTAGGAGAGCAGCTGAAGACGTGCTGCAGACACAACGTCCATCCCCAGCTGCCCTCAAAGGGGAGACAGAAGCTTGGTTTCCATAGGGTCAATGCCTCCACGCAGCCTTCTCTCCTCCAGTGCCCCCAGCCTGGCTCCATCCAGGAGCTGCTCCAGCCCCTGAGCCTCCTCCGGATCCGCTCCCCAGTGCCGAGGCTCCGAGGGTTCCGTTCCCTGCCGAGGCAGCTCCAGGCCTCACCTCGGATGAGCTCGGTCCAGAGCAGGGTCTGTGCCGCGCGGTCGGTGATGGAGCGCATGTCCATGGCCGGCTCCTGGACGTTGACGTACTCTGTGGGGAGAAGGGAGCTGTGCCCACCCCACGGAGAGGCTGCAGTGGGGCAGGGATGGGGCAGCCTGTCCCTTACTCACTGTAGCAGCTCCTAGGGGGGGTGGTCCCGAGCAGGCGCAGGTAGCCCAGAGGGGCTGTAGGGCCTGGGGGGGGGGAAGAGACAAAGGTCAAGGGCAGTTGGTGGGGACAAGGGGGTTGATGGGGGGGTGATGGGGGTCCCGGTGTGGCCTCACCTGGGCGGGCAGCCCGGGACACCAAGCGCAGCGCAGCCATGTCCGGTCCTGCAGCCACAGAGGGGCCTGGCCTGGTGCTCACCACCGACTGTGACCCCCCCACCCCGACCCCAGTTCCCATAAGGGACCCACGGGTCCTCCCCCCGGCCCCCCCATAAGAGAACCAGGCTTATCCCCCCCCCCCCGAGACCCAGAGTGCTTGTTCCCCTCCCACCCTCCCCATGGCACCCAGGGGTTCTTGGCCCCCATAAGGAACCAAGATATTCACACACACCCCCTCCAGCACCCAGGGCTCCCAGTACCCTCCCCTCAAGGGACCCAGGGGTCCTGCCCCCCCATAAGGGACTGGGGTACCCCACCACCCACCCCCAGGGGTCCTGACACCCCCCCAAAGGGACCCATGGGTCGTGGACCCCCCAACAAATGACACAGTGGTCCTAAGGCGGCGGTGGCGGTGGGTGCTGGGGTCGCGGGTTCGATACCGGGGACCGGAGCTCCGGGGGAGGGCACCGAGCGCTGCCCCGCTGCAGCCCTTGGAGGGGGGTCGGGGGCACCGGTACCCCCGGGACCGGCCCTAGGGTGGCGGTGGAGCCCCCGGCAGGGTCCCGATGCCCCCAGTGCAAGGACCCGGAGGTGCTGCGCAGGGGAGCCACGAGGATGCTCGGGGGCTGGAGCAGCTCCTGGATGGAGCCAGGATGGGACCATTGGGGTGCGTGGAGAGCTCAGAGCAGCTTCAGTGTCTGAAGGGGGCTACAGGGATGCTGGAGAGGGCTCTGCATCAGGGACGGGAGTGATGGGACAAGGGGTGATGGGTTCAGGCTGAAACAGGGGGGATCAGATTGGATGTAAGGCAGGAATTCGTCACTGTGAGGGTGCTGAGGCGCTGGCACAGGGTGCCCAGAGAAGCTGTGGCTGCCCCATCCCAACACTGCCTTCATCCCATCCCAGCCCATGCCATGGTTCCATGATCCCAGTATCAGCGCAGGGCTGGGCTTTGGCTTCAGGCTCAGAACCGCTCCGATAACAGACTTTGTCACTGGGTGGTGCTCAGCAGCACTGAGCCCTGATCGAGGAAGTTCCAGCCCCTCCTGCTCTGCCAGGGAGGTGGGAGCAGAGACAGGAACCTGCCCTGAGCTATCCCAAGGGATATTCCATACTGGATACTCCATACATGCCATGCCCAGGGTAGAAATGGGGGCCGGGGATTGGCTGGGAGCTGCTCGGGTGCTGTGCATCCCTTGCTGTGTTTCCCCATTCCCTTTTATCCCTCTATTTACCGTGCTCCTTCACTAACCTGTTCTCTCATCCCTTGGTTTTCCCATTCTCCTTCCCATCCCACCATTGGGAAGGGAGTGCTTGGATCGGACTTAAACCTCCCTGCAGGATGGGACCTGAGGATGCTGCTGCTGCTGCTGCCAGCCCAGCTCTGCAGGAGGACAGGACCCAGCTCCTGGCTGCAGATGGAGGTGGTGGACACTGAGGATGCGCCTGAAGATCCCTCCCCTCCCAGATGCTGGGGTTATCCCATTGCATCTCCAGCAGCACCCGGGCCATATTCTGCCCGTCACAGGGGTTCTTGTGCTCTGCTGGGCATGCTGGCACCGTGATGCTCCCCATAGAGGTGCTGCCCCAGGGCAGCATGAGCCCAACATGGTCAAAACCACGCCAGGAATCAATATCGGGCTCACAGGGGCAGCCCCATGGCTCTGCTGGTGCCGTGGAAAGGATGGGATGGGACAGGAGCATCCCTCTGGGATGTAGGGATAAAGAAACCCCTTTAGGTCCGGTCTTCCAGTGCCTAAAGGGGCTGCAGGAAACCTGGAGAGGGGCTTGGGACAAGGGCCTGTAGGCACAGGCCAAGGGGAATGGCTTGAACCTGCCCAATCCATGCGAGACAGGGGGCAAAGGGGATTGGGATGAGCCCAGCTCCAGGCTTTGGGAGCAGAACGTTGCTGTGGACCTTCCCAAAGGGTGAACTGGCAAAGGGCATCACCCAGAGCCCTCCTGCCCCTCTGCCACGGCCGGCAGTGATGGAAACGGGGACCTGTGGGACCCCTCCAGTCCCTCCTGCAACCCCGCCAGCTCCCAGTGCACCCTCCCAGTTCTTCCCTCTTCCTGACCCCCATCTCCATCCCATAGGCTGATGGAGTGGGATGGGATAGGATGGAATGGGATAGGATGGAATGGGATGAGATGGGATGGAATGAGTTTTAATGGGATCAGATGGAATGGGATGGGATGGGGTGGAATGGGACAGGATGGAATGGGATTGAATGGAATGGGATGGAATGGAATAGGATAGGATGGAATGGGATGGGATGGGATGGGATGGGATGAGATGGAATGGGATGGGATGGGATGGGATGGGAGCACACAAGCCTCACCGGATGGAAGGCAACACCTTTCATGGCCCATGGGCACCAGTCCCAGCACGGAGGGAGGAGACTGGATAGGGGATGCTCAGAGCAGGGTGCAGGAGCCCTTGTGCTTCACCCCGGAGGCAGCGCAGACGATGCCCAACCTGTGCTGGCTGTAGGGGGGGTAGCGCAGGGCGTTGAGGGCCTCCAGGCCCATGTTGCGGTGCAGGCACCCGCGCTGGTGGCTGAAGGTGTCGAAGGTGAACTTGCCGTGGTACTTGCCCAGCCCGCTGCAGCCTGGAACACAGAGCACAGGGCTCCAGGCGGCTGGATGGGGGCATCCTTCATCCCGTCCCCTTCACCACCAGCTGGTACAAGACCCTCTGGGAGGGTGCTGAGGCGCTGGCACAGGGTGCCCAGAGAAGCTGTGGCTGCCCCATCCCTGGCAGTGTTCAAGGCCAGGTTGGACACAGGGGCTTGGAGCAAGCTGCTCCGGTGGAAGGGGTCGGGGTTGGAATGGGATGGGATGAGCTTTAAGGTCCCTTCCAGCCCAAACCACTTTGGGATTCTATGATACTTAAGCTCCCCTCTCGGGGCAGCCGGTGATGGAGACTTGTGCCTGGCACCACGTCTTCATCCAGCTGCTTTCTAACACCAGCATCGTGGGGAGCGCTGGCCGTGGCCGAGCTTCCCGAGGGAGTGATTTGAAGAGGACCATGGAGGTGGTCTACATGGATGCCCAAGTGGAATCATGGAATGGGTTGGGTTGGAAGGGAGCTTCAAGCCCGTCCAGCTCCAACCCCTGCCATGGGCAGGGACCCCTTCCACTGGAGCAGGTTGCTCCAAGCCCCTGTGTCCAACCTGGCCTTGAGCAGTGCCAGGGATGCTCTGAGGCTCAGCCCGCAGCGAGCAGGGATGGACGGGGTTTGCACCTACCGATGCCACCGAAGGGCAGCGAGGTCAGGATCATGTGCATGAGGGTGTCGTTGCTGCAGAAGCCACCGCTGCTCGTGCGCTCCAGGACCTGGGCCACCACCTGGGAGGGGAGCAGAGGAGGTGGAGGTGAGGCTCGGAGCCTGCTTCCAGCCCCAACCCTTCCCCACCACCCGGCCTGGCTGCTCCGAACCAAAGCTTTGCAGGAGGAGCCTGCTTTAACACCATAGAATCCACCAGGTTGGACAAGGGGCAGCAGGTCCGACCTGCACGCATGGGGCGAGCACAGCCCCTGGGCCATACCTTGTCATCAGAGGAGAAGACATAGACGGCCAGCGGCCGCTCGCGGCTGTTGATGAAGTCAATGGCTTCATCCACACCGGCCACGCCGACGATGGGCAGGACGGGGCCGAGGATGATCTCCTGCATGACGGGATCCGAGGGCTGCACGTCCACCAGGACGGTCGGAGCTGCGGAGGAACCACCCCAAGGCAGCAGAGGTTGGAGGGGACGCCTTGCTCCTCTCCCAAACCCCATCGCTCCTCTGCGGAAGGCCGACACGTCCAGCTCCAGGACTCCCATGGGAGCCTTCCCGGAGTGTCCCCTCCGTCCATCACTGACGGGACCCTCCCCAGGACCCAAGCACACGGGTGCAGACGGAGCCCTCACCGATGTACCGCTCCTCCTCCTCCGCCTGCCCGCCGATGGCCACCCTCCCGCTGCGCAGCAGCGCCCGCAGCCGCTGGAATTCCTTCTCGTCCACGATGCGCCCGAAGTCGGGCGATTCCCGAGGGTTGGAGCCATAGAACTCGGTGATGGCCTCGCGCAGGGCGGGCAGCAGCTTCTCCTGCAGCTCCAGGGTGCAGAGCACGTAGTCGGGGGCCACGCAGGTCTGCCCCGCGTTGAAGAAGCGGCCCCAGGCCACCCGCCGGGCCACGCTGCGCACGTCGCACGGCTCCGACACGTAACAGGGGTTCTTGCCCCCCAGCTCCAGCGTCACCGGGGTGAGGTGCTGGGCAGCGGCTGCCATCACCACCCTCCCCACGGAGGGGCTGCCTGCGGGCAGGGATTGAGGTGGGAGCCCAGCATGGGCACAAACCCAGCGTCCCCAAGCCGTGTCCTCAGTGCCGTGGGTTAGGGGTGGCCTTGGCAGTGCTGGGGTAAGCTTGGACGTGGTGGTCTCAAAGGTCTTTTCCAGCCCGGTGGGTTCCGTGGTTCTGTGCTACAGCCCAAGCCATGGCCTTCACTTCCTTGGGAAGGGATGAGCCCAAGGTCCTTTCCAACCCAAACCATTCGATGAGGAGCCGGGAGGGCCGTATCGAGCCCCACTCATGTCCTGCACCCACCTCGGTGGATGCTGAGCCCTCACCTCCATCCCCACCGTGGCATCCCCCCAGTTCAACCATTACGAACCCCAGTTATGGCTATGAGATGCTCGGACATCCTGACACCACATCCCCAACACAATGAGCCCTATCTTCACAGCGGACCAGTAAGGGAATGCTGCCCAGCAACTCAGATGGATGGGAAAGGTGAGGACCAGCAAGGGGTTCAGTGGGAACTCCATCCCACGTTGCAGCAACCCCACAGCAGGCTCTGCTCTGGACATACCAGTGAAGAAGATGTAGTCAAACTTGTTCTCCAGCAGCCTGCTGGTCTCCTGAGCACCAGCGGTCACCACGGCAAAGCAGTCCTGCAGTGCAAGAGGAAGGGTCCCCCACGGTCAGCATCACCCATGTCTGCTGTGTCCCCATCCCCACCAACAGCATCCCAGGCACGTGGACACCAGAGGAAGGAGGTACAGCAGCACCTCAGAGCAGCGCTGGTGAGGGCAAGGCAGGGTTGGGAACACCATGGCCGTGGGGCAGGGATGGGGATAAGGGCAGGAACTGCTCCTTACTCTATCCAGGTAACCGGGCAGCACCTCAACCATGAGTTTCTCAACATTCTTGGTCATCTCGGAGGGCTTGAGGACAGCACAGTTACCTGGGAGGAGATGGAGAGGACATCATCGCAGTGACCTGGTGCCAACCAGCCCTTGGGGACCCCAGCCTGGATGCTCAGCTCACCAGCAGCGACGGCCCCAATGAGAGGCCCCAGGAGGAAGCTGACGGGGCAGCACCACGGCCCCATGATGAGCACCACGCCATAGGGCTCCTTGCGGATGAAGGCAGAGTCCAGCCGCGTGGCCTGGGGGACAGCCACCCCGTGAGGGCCCCATCTCCTCGCTGCGGGCCCCTGTCCCCGCGCCCCATCGCACCCAGCTCTGCGCAGGGCGCGGGTCCTGGCCCCATCCTCGCCCTGCTCTCACCAGGTTCCTCTCCACGGGCTCGTCCTTCATCCACTGGCTCAGGTTGTTCAGGGTCGCGTGCAGCTCGTTCTTGCACAGGAGGATCTCGGCCAGTTCGGCTTCGAAGGGGGGCTGAGGACAAGGAGCCATTATCCCTATATAGACCTTATCCCCATATATACCTTATCCCTATATACATACCTTATCCCTATATAGACCGTATCCCTATATACATACCTTATCCCTATATATACACCTTATCCCTATATGCACCTTATCCCCATATACACCTTATCCCTGTATACACTTTATCCCTATACATAATTTTTCCCTACATACACCTTATCCCTATATATATACCTTATCCCTATATAGACCTTATCCCTATATACACCTTATTCCTATATACACTTTATCCCTATATACACCTTATCCCTATATACACCTTATCCCTATAAACACCTTATCCCTATACATACTTTTTCCCTATATACACCTTATCCCTATATATATACCTTATCCCTATATAGACTTTATCCCTATAAACACTTTAACCCTATATAGACCTTATCCCTATATACACTTTAACCCTATATAGACCTTATCCCTATATACACCTTACCCCTATATATACCTTTTCCCTATATACACCTTATCCCTATATAGACCTTATCCCTATATACACCTTATCCCTATATACACATTAACCCTATATAGACCTTATCCTTATATACACCTTACTCCTATATATACTTTTTCCCTATATACACCTTATCCCTATATATATACCTAATCCCTATATAGACCTTATCCCTATATAGACCTTATCCCCATATACACGTTAACCCTATATAGACCTTATCCCTATATACACCTTATCCCTATATATGTACCTTATCCCTATATAGACCTTATCCTCATATACACTTTAACCCTATATAGACCTTATCCCTATATACACCTTATCCCTATATATACCTTTTCCCTATATACACCTTATCCCTATATATATACCTTATCCCTATATACACCTTATCCCTAAATAGTCCTTATCCCTATATACACCTTATCCATATACAGACCTTATCCCTATATACACCTTAACCCTATATAGACCTTATCCCTATATAGACCTTATATAGACCTTACCCCCTTATCCCCCCCATATATACTTTTTCCCTATATACACCGTATCCCCATATATACCTTATCCCTATATACACATTATCCCCATATATACCTTATCCCTACATACACCTTTTCCCTATATACGCCTTATCCCCATATACACCTTACCCGTATATACGCCTTATCCCTATATACACATGATCCCTATATACACATGATCCCTATATACACCCCTGAAGGCTCAAACCAGCCGGTCCCGAGGGATACCCACCACCCAGGAGGCACGACTTGGGAGGAAACGGGGTGGCAAAGGGAATAGCCAGCTTTTGGGGCCTGTTCCGTAGGCGTTTGGGCAGAGGGAGCTGAGGAAGCCCGGAGAAGACCCGCAGCCGAGGCTGCAGGAGGGAGCGCAGGAAGCAAAGGACGCCTGCGCAAGGGATGCTCATGGAATCGTGGACTGGTTTGGGGTGGAAGGGGCCTCAAAGCTCACCCAGCTCCAACCCCTGCCTTGTGGAGGGGGAGCCTGCAGGAAGGAGGAGCTGGGGAGCAGAGCAGGACCATGGCTCAGCATCAGGAGGAGGGAGGTGGAAGAAGCGGGGCGGCTCCTCCGGGGGGGAGGCAGCAGGAGGGGAACAGCACGGTGGTGAATCTTCCAAGGAAAAGGGAACCTGGGGCCGAGGGGGAAGCACTGCGGCTGATGTGAAGGGCATCCATCACCACTGCTGACATCCATCACCACTGCTGACATCCATCACCACTGCTGACATCCATCACCACTGGTGACATCCATCACCACTGCACTGACATCCATCACCACTGCTGACATCCATCACCACTGCTGACATCCATCACCACTGCTGACATCCATCACCACTGGTGACATCCATCACCACTGCACTGACATCCATCACCACTGCTGACATCCATCACCACTGCTGACATCCATCACCACTGCTGACATCCATCACCACTGCACTGACATCCATCACCACTGCTGACATCCATCACCACTGCAGTGACATCCATCACCACTGCTGACATCCATCACCACTGCACTGACATCCATCAGCACTGCTGACATTCATCACCACTGCTGACATCCATCACCACTGCTGACATCCATCACCACTGCTGACATCCATCACCACTGCACTGACATCCATCACCACTGGTGACATCCATCACCACTGCTGACATCCATCACCACTGCACTGACATCCATCAGCACTGCTGACATCCATCACCACTGCTGACATCCATCACCACTGCTGACATCCATCAGCATTGCTGACATCCATCACCACTGCACTGACATCCATCACCACTGCTGACATCCATCACCACTGCTGACATCCATCAGCATTGCTGACATCCATCACCACTGCACTGACATCCATCACCACTGCTGACATCCATCACCACTGCTGACATCCATCACCACTGGTGACATCCATCACCACTGCAGTGACATCCATCAGCATTGCTGACATCCATCACCACTGCACTGACATCCATCACCACTGCTGACATCCATCACCACTGCTGACATCCATCACCACTGCAGTGACATCCATCACCACTGCTGACATCCATCAGCACTGCAGTGACATCCATCACCACTGCTGACATCCATCACCACTGCTGATATCCATCACCACTGCTGACATCCATCACCACTGCAGTGACATCCATCACCACTGGTGACATCCATCAGCACTGCAGTGACATCCATCACCACTGCAGTGACATCCATCACCACTGCTGACATCCATCACCCCTGCAGTGACATCCATCACCACTGCTGACATCCATCACCACTGCTGACATCCATCACCACTGGTGACATCCATCACCACTGCAGTGACATCCATCAGCACTGCTGACATCCATCACCCCTGCAGTGACATCCATCACCACTGCTGACATCCATCACCACTGCTGACATCCATCAGCACTGCTGACATCCATCACCATTGCTGATATCCATCACCCCTGCAGTGAAATCCATCACCACTGCTGACATCCATCACCACTGCTGACATCCATCACCCCTGCAGTGACATCCATCACCACTGCTGACATCCATCACCACTGCTGACATCCATCACCACTGCACTGACATCCATCACCACTGCACTGACATCCATCACCATTGCTGACATCCATCACCACTGCTGACATCCATCACCACTGCTGACATCCATCACCACTGCTGACATCCATCACCACTGCTGACATCCATCACCACTGCAGTGACATCCATCACCACTGCTGACATCCATCACCACTGCACTGACATCCATCAGCACTGCTGACATTCATCACCACTGCTGACATCCATCACCACTGCTGACATCCATCACCACTGCACTGACATCCATCACCACTGCACTGACATCCATCACCATTGCTGACATCCATCACCACTGCTGACATCCATCACCACTGCTGACATCCATCACCACTGCACTGACATCCATCACCACTGGTGACATCCATCACCACTGCTGACATCCATCACCACTGCTGACATCCATCACCTGCGGTGACATCCATCACCTGCGGTGACATCCATCACCACTGCAGTGACATCCATCACCACTGCTGACATCCATCAGCACTGCAGTGACATCCATCACCACTGCTGACATCCATCACCACTGCTGACATCCATCACCACTGCAGGTGGATGGGGCAGGCGATGCCAACCAAGCCAAGGCAGAGCCCACACGGGGCTTTCCAAGGGGAAGCAGAGCGGAGGCGCCCGGGAGCTCACGGCAGGGTGCAAAGAAGAGGAAGCAGAGCCCAGCGGCCCGGGAGCCTGCAGGGGTCATCCAGTGGTGCCCAGGAAGGAACGGGGTGGAGGAGCACAGGCAGGGGGATGCTCCCGCCAGACCCACAGGGGCTTGGGCATGAAGGGAGCTTAAAGCTCCTCCAGCTCCAACCCCTGCGTGCGCCCGGACACCTTCCACCGGAGCAGGATGCTCCAAGCCCCATCCCACCCCCTGCCCGCCCGCAGCCCCGCGGCACCTCCAGCCTCTGGTCCCCCATTCCCGGCTCCCCCCTTCCCCTCACCTTGCCCACGTCCAGGGCCGTGGCCTCCAGGATCTCCTGCTTCTTGTCCTCCAGGAAGCGGCCCAGGGCCTCCAGCTGCGCCACCCGGTACTCCATGGGCCGCGTCTTCCCCGAGAGCCAGGCTGCCCGCAGCAGGGCCACCAGCCCCGCATAGGGGTTCCCGCTGCACGCACGGGGCTGTCAGAGGGACCCCGAGCCCATCGCAGCCCCATGTGTCGTCCCCCCACAGCGCCCCAAACGGGAGCCCCACAGACCCCAGGGATGGGGCAGGGAGTCCCTCCTGTGCCCCCGCCATGGCATTGATCCCAGCGTTCCCTTCTCTCATCCCTTGGTCCATGGACCCCAAACCTGTCCCCCAGCACCCTTCATCAGCACCCAGCTCCTCATCACCCCAACCCAGCACCAAACAGCACCCCGGGGTGAGGGCAGAGCACCCAGACCCCTCCCACTCCCATTCATCCCAGCCTCACGCTCTCCCATCATCATCCATGCTCCCCTTCCCATCATCACCCTCATCCTCCTCAGGAGCATTCCCAGCCCCGGGAGCTGCTGGGATGGGGCGGCCCCTGGACCCCAAACCTGTCCCCCAGCACCCTTCATCAGCACCCAGCTCCGCATCACCCCACAGCAGCACCAAACAGCACCCCGGGGTGAGGGCAGAGCACCCAGACCCCTCCCACTCCCATTCATCCCAGCCTCACGCTCTCCCATCACCATCCATGCTCCCCTTCCCATCACCACCCTCATCCTCCCTAGGAGCATTCCCAGCCCCGGGAGCTGCTGGGATGGGGCAGCCCCCGGACCCCAAACCTGTCCCCCAGCACCCTTCATCAGCACCCAGCTCCGCATCACCCCACAGCAGCACCAAACAGCACCCTGGGGTGATGGCAGAGCACCAAGCACCGTCAGCCTCCCCTCCATGCCAGCCTCATTCTCTTACCTCACGCCATTGCCATCGATGCTCCCCTTCCCATCACCACCATCCTCATCCTCAGGAGCATTCCCAGTGCCACTGCCCGGGAGCTGCTGGGTGCCAGGCTCTGGGAAGATGCTCCTGGTTTCCATGATCCCAAGGGAGCAGGACGGGGCTGGAGCTTCACAGCGAAGGATTCCAAGGGATGGAAAGCACAAGCTCCCCACCGCAGGTAACTAACGGGGTGCTCTGCCCGGAGGAGGGGTGCCAGGACCCTGCTGAGGTGTGGGGCAGGCTGGCTGCTGCCTTGGGGGCTGGTACAGCCTGCCGAGAGAGGCTGCCCGCTTCCTCCTCTGCCCCACCGCACCTCAGCGCTGGCTCCGCTCCAGCCCCAAGCACTTGGCATGCAAACCGTGCCCCCAGATCCATCCCTGGAGCACCCCGACAGCAGCAACCACAGTGGGTATGGGATGGTCGTGGAGCCATGGAGTCAGCCACGTTGGGAAAGAGCTTTAGGATCATCCAGTCCAACCACTGCCCAGCGCTGCCAAGGCCACCACTGACCCATGGCCCCAAGAGCCACATCCACACATCCTCTAAGCACCCCCAGGGCCGGTGCCTGCAGCCCTGCCCTGGGCAGCCTGTTCCAATGCCTGAGCACCCTCTGGGGCAGGAATTGTTCCTCAGCTCCATCTAAACCTGCCCTGGGGCAGCTCGAGGCCGTTTCCTCTTGTCCCATCCCTTGTTCCTTGGGAGCAGAGCCCAGCCCCTCCTGGCTCCATCCTCCTCTCAGGCACTTGTAGGGAGCCATGAGGTCCCCCTGAGCCTTCTCTTCTCCACACTGAACCCCCCAGCTCCCTCAGCCCTTCCCCATCACACTTGGGCTCCAGGCCCTGCTCCAGCTCCGTTCCCTTCTCTGGCCCCGCTCCAGCACCTCAAGGTCTCTCTTGCAGTGAGGGGCCCGGAGCTGAGCACAGGATTCGAGGTGCAGCCTCCCCAGTGCCCAGCACAGGGGCTGATGGAGCTCAGCAGGGTGCGATGCTGTGCCTGCGGGTGTCTGTGTGATGGATGGGGACACTGGGGCTCTGAGCACCCATCTCTGGGGCTCAGCTGATGGATTCCTGCCCCAAAGCTGGGTGATGAAGCAAGGGGAGGCCAGGCAGCAGAGCTCAATGCAAAGTCTTTACTACAGGCAAGGTAAAGACTTGCCTTTACTACAGGCAAGGTTACACAGAGCAGGAAAGCAGCAGCCAGCCCTGAGAGAAGGCAGAGAGAGGTTGATCCAGGAGAGGCCCGTCCAAGAGGGGATGGGGTGAACTGCTGGTCCTCATCCTCCCGAGAGGTCCATCCAGGAGAGGCCCGTCCAAGAGGGGATGGGGTGAACTGCTGGTCCTCATCCTCCCGAGAGGTCCATCCAGGAGAGGCCCGTCCAAGAGGGGATGGGGTGAACTGCTGGTCCTCATCCTCCTGGGGACCATTTCCTTCCTGGGAAGGGACGTTTGGGCTCAAAAGAAGACCTTTTGGCCCCTCCATCACGTGTCCACGCCGAGGATGCAGAGCAGAGTCCACCGTGGAGGCCCGCCGGGTGCAGGACGAGGCGTCCATCCCGCTGCCCAAGGCCAAGGAGGTGGAAAGGGAGGAGAGGAGGACACCGGCGGCGCCGCGAGGCGTCCCCATCCTGACCGCAGGAGGGTGCAGAGCAGCCTCAGAGCAGGGTGCAGGTGCCCTTGCGCTTCACCTCGAAGGCGGCCGTGAGGAAGCCCAGCTTCTGCTGGCTGTAGGGGGGGTAGCGCAGGGCGTTGAGGGCCTCCAGGCCCATGTTGCGGTGCAGGCACCCGCGCTGGTGGCTGAAGGTGTCGAAGGTGAACTTGCCGTGGTACTTGCCCAGCCCGCTGCAGCCTGGAACACAGAGCACAGGTCCAGACCTGCCCCGGGGCTCTGCTCCTGCCTGCTCCAAGCGCGACGCAGGGAAAGCTTTGCTCCTGGAAGCGGGGATGTGGCGATGGAGACCTCGCCTTTCCCTTGGCCTTTTCCAGCTCTACAGCTCCTCAATCATAGAATCAAGGAACGGGTTGGGTTGGGAAGGACCTTAAGATCATCCAGTTCCAACCCCCTGCCATGGGCAGGCACACCTCACACTAAACCATGGCACCCAAGGCTCTGTCCAACCTGGCCTTGAACACTGCCAGGGATGGAGCATTCACAACCTCCCTGGGCAACCCATTCCAGTGCCTCAGCACCCTCACAGGAAAGAATTTCCTCCTTAGATCCAATCTAAACTTCCCCTGTTTCAGTTTGAACCCGTTACCCCTTGTCCTGTCACTGCAGTCCCTAATGAAGAGTCCCTCCCCAGCATCCCTATAGGCCCCCTTCAGACACTGGAAGCTGCTCTGAGGTCTCCCCGCAGCCTTCTCTTCTCCAGGCTGAACAGCCCCAACTTCCTCAGCCTGTCTCCATACAGGAGCTGCTCCAGTCCCTGAGCATCCTCGTGGCCTCCTCTGGACTTGTTCCAACAGTTCCATGTCCTTTTTATGTTGAGGACCCCAGAACTGCACACAATGCTCCAGGTGAGGTCTCACGAGAGCAGAGCAGAGGGGCAGGATCACCTCCTTGGACCTGCTGGTCACGCTGCTTTGGATGCAGCCCAGGACACGGTTGGTTTCTGGGCTGTGAGCGCACACTGAAGCCGGCTCATGTTCATTTTCTCATCAACCAACACCCCCAAGTCCTTCTCCTTGGGCTGCTCTCAATCTCCTCTCTCTACCCATGGTGAGGAGCTACCAGTGTGGCCCCTATGAAGCTCAGCTTCTTCCCAGAGTACTTCCAACTGGGAGCCCCCGTTATCACCACCAGTTCTCCCAGTTGCCGGGGCTGGTTTCATCCTGAGGCTGCACAGGGTGGTTAAAAGCCCAATGACTGCTGTGGTGTGGAAGCTTTGACAAATGCCATCTCAGCCGGGTGATGAGCTCAGGCCCTGCTATGGAATGGCTTCACCTCCTCATCCCAGGTAGTTTGGCTGAATCACTTCCATAAAGATAAGTTCTGGAACGGGAACCACCAAGGATTGTTCCTGAGCCACAGGCAGGTGAGGAATTAATTGTGGCTGGCCTTTGTGGTGTCCCATTATGTCTGATGCAAGCTGCTGAGCACAGGCAGCAGCAGACTGAGGTGAGGACACTCTGGAGACCAGGAGGTTGGGAAAGTTTTGGGAGAGGATTCCTGTTTTCCGGGGATAATGCACCAGGCAGGGCCCAGGGCAGAGCAGACCTCACGTTTCACCTGAGAATACAACTGTTGTTGCCCCTGGAGACCACAAACTCTTTGTCTTGCCCATCCCCAAGGCACCATAAGAAGGTTCTCCAGATGGTTACAAGAGTTTTGCCCGCACTGTTTCGTCCTAAAAGGCAGAATGAAGGCACAAGTCTGCTCCTGAGGGATGCTGAGGGCCCCAATCCAGCACCAGGATGGCTGGAGGAGGAAGAGCCATCCACTTAGCCGCCACCTATCCAAGAGCACAACGAGCTGATGTGCTCCATAGTGAGGCTAGACCAAAAGGAGCAACGCTTCCCTCTCACTTGAGCAAGGCAGGAGCCCAACCCTGGCACAAAACTCACCCACAGTGCCCCACACTGCTCAGAAATAGCAGGGAAACAACAAAGGGGTAGAGATATTCCCAACCTTTTATACGGAACATCTGCACACACACAGGGAATGTGGTGGCTGGGACAGCAAACATGGAGAGGAGAAGCTCACAGTGCAAAGCCAGAGAGCTCAGCCCTTGTGCAGTGAAGCCAAGGGCTGCTGCTGAACTCCTAGAGGTGCAGAAGGGGTTTCCTGCACACCACGGAGCTCTGGGGCCACCAGGACCCTTCCTCACTAGCGCTGTTCAGGCTCCCGGTGGCCAGGGACAGGCAGGGTTGGGGTTTGCACCTACCGATGCCACCGAAGGGCAGCGAGGTCAGTGTCATGTGTGTCAGGGTGTCATTGCCACAGAAGCCACCGCTGCTCGTGCGCTCCAGGACCTGGGCCACCACCTGGGAGGGGGGCAGAGGAGGCGGACGTGGGTCTCACACCTTGGTTCCACCGGCAACGCTTGGACCTTAAAGCTCCTCCGGCTCCAGCCCCAACCCCTTCCACTGGAGCAGCTTGCTCCAAGCCCCTGTGTCCAACCTGGCCTTGAGCACTGCCAGGGATGGGGCAGCCACAGCTTCTCTGGGCACCCTGTGCCAGCACCTCAGCACCCTCCCAGAGAAGAGCTTCTGCCTAAGAGCTCATCTCAGTCTCCCCTCGGGCAGGTTCAAGCCATTCCCCTTGGCCTGTCCCTACAGGCCCTTGTCCCAAGCCCCTCTCCAGGTTCCCTGCAGCCCCTTCAGGCACTGGAGCTGCTCTCAGGTCTCCCCTTCAGGAGCCTTCTCTTCTCCAGGCTGCCCCAGCCCAGCTCTCTCAGCCTGGCTCCAGAGCAGAGCTGCTCCAGCCCTCGCAGCATCCCCATGGATACCTCTGGCCCCTCTCCAACAGCTCCACATCCTTCTTGTGCTGCTGCCCCAGAGCTGAACACAGCGCTCCAGAGTGGGGGTCTCACCTGATCATCACCCACCTCATCCACCAGTCTCATGTGCTCAGAGCAGGGCTCAAAAGCCCCCTCAGAGCATGCCCTGGGGCTTCAGTGAGGTGGGCACAAGCCCTAACGCCCTACTTCCTCACCCCCCCCTTTCCTGTTCCATGCCCTCCACACACCTTGCAATCACTGGAGAAGGCGTAGACGGCCAACGGCCGCGGCCTCTCGTTGATGAAGTCAATGGCTTCATCCATGCTGGCCACGACGACGATGGGCAGGACGGGCCCGAAGATCTCCTCCTGCATGATGGGATCCGAGGGCAGCACGTCCGCCAGCACCGTGGGAGCTGTGGAGAAGGGTTACGGCACCACATCACCCGGTGCCCCAGCACAGGGGCTCCCAGCATCGCCCAGCCCCACGTCCTCACCGATGTACAGGTCCTCCTCCTCCGCCTGCCCGCCGATGGCCACCCTCCCGCTGCGCAGCAGCGCCCGCAGCCGCTGGAATTCCTTCTCGTCCACGATGCGCCCGAAGTCGGGCGATTCCCGAGGGTTGGAGCCATAGAACTCGGTGATGGCCTCGCGCAGGGCGGGCAGCAGCTTCTCCTGCAGCTCCAGGGTGCAGAGCACGTAGTCGGGGGCCACGCAGGTCTGCCCCGCGTTGAAGAAGCGGCCCCAGGCCACCCGCCGGGCCACGCTGCGCACGTCGCACGGCTCCGACACGTAACAGGGGTTCTTGCCCCCCAGCTCCAGCGTCACCGGGGTGAGGTGCTGGGCAGCGGCTGCCATCACCACCCTCCCCACGGAGGGGCTGCCTGCGGGCAAGGGAAGAGCGGAGTCAGGGCTGGGAACACACCAGGTACAGGCCGGCTCTGGGAGGGAGTGCGCTGGGGAGCCAGGTCCCACCAACCCTCAGATACAAGCGTAGAGCCATGGAATGCGTTGGGATGGAAGGGAGCTTAAAGCTCCTCCAGCTCAAACCCCAACCCCTTCCACTGGAGCAGCTCGCTCCAAGCCCCTGTGTCCAACCTGGCCTTGAGCACTGCCAGGGATGGGGCAGCCACAGCTTCTCTGGGCACCCTGTGCCAGCGCCTCAGCACCCTCCCAGGGAAGAGCTTCTGCCTAAGAGCTCATCTCATTCTCCCCTCGGGCGGGTTAAAGCCATTCCCCTTGGCCTGGCCCTACAGGCTCCTGTGCTCCCCCCCATTACAACATCCTGGAGCCTCCAACACATCCTGAGACCACATCTCCAGCACAATGAGCTCTGACTTCTTAGAGGGCAGGCAAGCGCAGGCGTAAGGAACAGTGGGGTATCCCTCTTCCCGCATTGCAGCAACCCCACAGCAGGCTCTGCTCTGGACATACCAGTGAAGAAGATGTAGTCAAACTTGTTCTCCAGCAGCCTGCTGGTCTCCTGAGCACCAGCGGTCACCACGGCAAAGCAGTCCTGCAGTGCAAGAGGAAGGGTCCCCCACGGTCAGCATCACCCATGTCTGCTGTGTCCCCATCCCCACCAACAGCATCCCAGGCACGTGGACACCAGAGGAAGGAGGTACAGCAGCACCTCAGAGCAGCGCTGGTGAGGGCAAGGCAGGGTTGGGAACACCATGGCCGTGGGGCAGGGATGGGGATAAGGGCAGGAATTGCTCCTCACACTGTCCAGGTAGCAGCCCAGCGATTCAGCAAGGAGCCTCCCAGTGTTCTTGGCCTTCTCGGAGGGCTTGATGACAACACAGTTACCTGGGAGGAGATGGAGAGGACATCATCGCAGTGACCGGGGGCCAACCAGCCCTTGGGGCCCCCCAGCCTGGATGCTCAGCTCACCAGCAGCGATGGCCCCAATGAGAGGCCCCAGGATGAGGTGGATGGGGTAGTTCCAAGGCCCAATGATGAGCACCACGCCATAGGGGTCCTTGCGGATGAAGGCAGAGTCCAGCTGTGTCATCTGCAATGAGACCATGACCTCAGGGCTGTCCCCTCCCTGAGCTGCTCTGCCCCATGAGTGTCCCCCTCTTCCCTTCCCAACGCAGAGCTCCTGCCTCACCAGGTTCTTGCCCACGTGCTCGTCCTTCATCCAGTGGCACAGGTTGTTCAGGGTGTTGTTGAGCTCGTTCTTGCACAGGAGGATCTCAATGAGATAAGCCTCGAAGGATGGCTGGGGACAGACATCATCATGGATCATCAGGACAGACATCATCATGGATCATCAGGACAGACATCATCATGGATCATCAGGACAGACATCATCATGGATCATCAGGACAGACATCACCCCAACACCGACCCTGTCATCGCCCCTTCCACAGGACGCATCTCCCCCTCTTCTGCCCATGAAGAGGAGCAGAAGACATTAAGTAGAAGCTATTAAGCACAACCAGAGAAGGTTTGTGCTGGAAGGGACCTTAAAGCCCAGCCAGTCCCACCCCCCTGCCATGGGCAGGGACACCTTCCACTCGTCTTGATCTCCCTCTGGCGGGTTAAAGCCATTCCCCTTGGCCTGGCCCTACAGGTTTCCTGCAGCCCCTTTAACATCTCCACAACATTTATCCTTCTCCTGAGACCCCATCTGTGACCCGCTTGATGGGGCAGGAGCCCTGAGCCAAGGGGGGACCAAGCAATGGCCCCAGGAGCTCCAGACAAGCCGGTGCTGGTGTCTCCATGCTGCAGACAGCGGATGGGACCATGCTCCCACTGCTGGGCCCATGTCCTGACCCCCAGAAGAGACAGAAACCCCCACAGCTCCTGGTGCTCCTGCAGTGACACAGGAAAGGCAGGTGGGGCGAGAGGCCTCCGTTTGGGAATTGAACCCAACATAAGCCATCCCAATGGGCAACGGACACAACGCCCACATGGCCAGTGATGGGGAACGGTGCTGGGACACCAGAGCCGGGACCACAGCGGCTTCCAAGGCCCATCCTGCCCACGGTGGGTCCTCTCCGCTGCTGTAAGCACGAAGCACAGCTCAGGATGTCCTTGCAGGAGCAGTGGGAAGACACAAGAAGATAGTGAGCAGGCCCAGGAAAGCCCTTCCAAAGGCCTGGAGAGCAGGAAGAGCAAAGCTCCTGCGCTGCAAAGCACATCCCAACATCCTTCGGACTCCTCCAACCCACCCAAAGGGTGGGAGCCTTCCTCCATCACCACTTTGGGGTTGGGGGGCTCGGAGGCAGCAACTTCTGATGTTCCACCACCAAAGCCCCCGCAGGAGAGACCTTCAGGTGCCCAGTGCCACTGGATGTGTCACTGCCAGGAGGCTGAGCTGCACGGGAGGGCTCAGCAAGGCCAGGAGGTGGCCGGTGAAGCACCGGGGATGCTCTCAGCCCCGTCTTTGGGAGTTGCATCACTGCAAGGATGAGGAAACTGCCGCTGCAGATTAAGGGTTCCAAGGAGACATCAAGGTTAGGAGATGGGATATTCCAGCTGAGCTCATCCAAGTGCCTTCCAAGATCAGTGGGGAGCAGGTGAGGCACCCACCTCAGATACGCAAGAGCAGGTGAATTGTCCATCTAACTATGAAGGTCCAACTGCATAACAAACGCGTGAGTGGACAACAGGAACTAATTACAGGCAATTAGGAGAGGCAAAGGACGCACTTGGAGCTCTGCTGCCCATCTGATGCTGAAGGAGAAGGGCCTCCCCTCACACAAACAAGGCAATTACAAAGGCTGGGAGAGGGCAGGATGTTGAAAGCCGGCTCGGATACACCCCTGGATGCAAGGCCTTTAGGGCTGAGTGATCCCACGGCGTGATAAGGGCAGTTACCCCTCTGAGAGCATCTCCCGGTGGTCCAGGAGGGAAGCAGCACACCTCCGGGAGGGGAAAAGGGCCCTGAAGCACCCACATGGAGAGGAGACGAGCTCAAAGCACAAGGCAGAGCCACGGTGGGGATGCTGCTGCCGTGGCAGCGCGCTGCAACACGCAGGGCCGCATCCAGGAGGGACCCGGATGCACATCCCAGTGGAACCAGTCCCCGGCAGGAATGTGCAACCCCAGCACGTTGCACAACACCGCCGGTAATCCCGGGTGCCACCGTGCCGCTGAGGGGCACCCCAAGACATCACCGCTGCGGAGGGCACCTGAAGCCACCCCTGACTCCACGTGTGGGGCAAAGCTCGGTGATCCCCGGGGTCCCCCCCTTGCATCGGCCAATGGGGCCTTGGTTGAATGCTCCAGGGATGGGAACACGGTCCCTATATCCAGAGAGCTCTGTGCCGAGGCAGCACCTATGGGTGCCCCACGGCAGCCCTGAAGCACAGCAAGGGGGACGCAGGACCCCAGGGAGGATGCCCACAGAGCCCCACACACACGCGAGACCCAGAGGAAGGGCTATGAACGGTCCCAAAGGTGCGCCCAGCACCCGGCTCCCCCCTTCCCCTCACCTTGCCCACGTCCAGGGCTGTGGCCTCCAGGATCTCCTGCTTCTTGTCCTCCAGGAAGCGGCCCAGGGCCTCCAGCTGCGCCACCCGGTACTCCATGGGCCGCGTCTTCCCCGAGAGCCAGGCTGCCCGCAGCAGGGCCACCAGCCCCGCATAGGGGTTCCCGCTGCACGCACGGGGCTGTCAGAGGGACCCCGAGCCCATCGCAGCCCCATGTGTCGTCCCCCCACAGCGCCCCAAACGGGAGCCCCACAGACCCCAGGGATGGGGCAGGGAGTCCCCCCTGTGCCCCCTCCATGGCACTGATCCCAGCGTTCCCTTCTCTCATCCCTTGGTCCATGGACCCCAAACCTGTCCCCCAGCACCCTTCATCAGCACCCAGCTCCTCATCACCCCAACCCAGCACCAAACAGCACCCCGGGGTGAGGGCAGAGCACCCAGACCCCTCCCACTCCCATTCATCCCAGCCTCAGGCTCTCCCATCACCATCCATGCTCCCCTTCCCATCACCACCCTCATCCTCCTCAGGAGCATTCCCAGCCCCGGGAGCTGCTGGGATGCGGCAGCCCCTGGACCCCAAAACCTCTCCCCCCTTCATTAGCACCATGGGGACCCCCCCCATCACCCTGTGTCTCCCTTCTCCCCCCCCCCCCAGCCCCTCGCTCTCACCATCCAGCAGTGCACATCACGGGCCCCTTCCCCACGCTCCCGCTGCTGCTCCCACCGCCTCCACAGCAGCCGGCGGCATTCCCGGGATCGCTGCCCACAGGGATGCACTTCCCTGGCTGCTGCCCGGGGAGCTCAAGGGCTTGCTGCATGCCAAGGCCTCGGAAGGAGCTGCTGGGATGGAAGTGCCGGAATGCCGGAGCTGGAAGTGCCGGATCCCAGCAGGAGTCACCCGTGTCCCAGGGCTGCCTGTGGCACCTCTGGAGGGTGAAGCTGTGCTGCTTGGGGCTGTCCCGGCCTGACTCATCCCGGCGGGACATGCCTGGCATTCCCGGGATCGCCACCACCACCTGCTGCTGCTGTGGGGTCACCCCATGGGGACCTCAAGGACCCACACGGAGCCCCCTCAAGGATCTCAGTGGGGGCCAGCACTGGGACTTCCACAGCCCGCTTGGGTCCGCCAGCGCGCCAGGTGCTGTGGGGCAGAGCTGCAGCCCCATAGCTGCCCCTCTCCGTGCCCCAATGAACCCACCTTCCCTCAAGGGAACCCACCCAGAGGGGTGCCCCACAGCCGCCGTGGGACCCCAAAGGGCTCACCTGTGGGGCTGAGCGGTGGCCAGAGGAGCTGGAGGTGCTGCTGATGCTCAGAGGGATGCCCCTAAATGCTGTGGGGCTGGTGGCCAGGCCCCATGGCCAGCGATGGGCAGGGCTGGGCCCCGCCTCCGTGGGGCCGGCAATGGGGCCAAGGCCTGGGCTGGGACCTCCCCTCCATGGACAGTGGTCCTGGGGGGTCTCCTGTGGGCCCCAGCACCACCATGAACCACGGGGAACCCATAAGCACCCATGGAGCTGGTATCCAGGGCCACCCTGACCAAAGGGCACCCCATAGGCACCCCCCAGGTGCCCTGCCCCACATCCCCAGCACCATGGGGCTCACCCACAGCACCCCCATGGCAGCACCCAAAGAGGGTGACGCAGCTGTCCCCAAGCAGCCGCTGTCCCCATGGAGGATGCCTCACGTCACCGGAGACCTAAAGGGACAGCAGGGATCAGAGACTGGAATGGGATCATGGGGGGACCCCCATTACACTGCACACCCCCCCCAGCACCCTGACCCCTGCACAGCACCCACTGAACTCCCAGCACCCTGACCCCCCTGCACTTCACCCATTGACCCCCCCCCAGCACCATGACTCCTGCACAGCACCCATTGAACCCCCCCCAAGCACCCTGACCCCTGCACAGCAGCCAGTGACCCCCAGGCACTCTGACCCCTGCACAGCACCCATTGAACCCCCCCCAGCACCCTGACCCCTGCACAGCACCCACTGAACTCCCAGCACCCTGACCCCTGCACAGCACCCACTGAACCCCCCCCAGCACTGGTGGCTCCTTCTCCTCACCCCAGGCATCCCCCAGTACCGGCCGGGCCGGATCCTGCTCCGGTCCCGTGACCATGCCAGGACGTCACCTTCGGGCCCTCCCTGCCCCCGGGCACCCCCGCCTGGCCACGCACCCATGGGTGCTCCCAGCACCGGGATCGGGTGCCGCAGGGACCCGCACGTGTCCGGTCACCCCCAAACCGGCCCCGCACCCACAAACGGCCCAGGGCTGGGAAGGGGAAGCGAGAGCAGAGGGACCTGGTAGCACCCAGCACCCAGGGCTGGAGCACCCACACCGCGGCCTGGTGCGAGGGCTGGTGGGATGGGGATGGGGTCAGGGTGCTGGGGGGTTCAATGGGGGCTGTGCAGGGGTCAGGGTGCTGGGGGGGTTCAATGGGTGCTGTGCAGGGGTCAGGGTGCTGGGGGGGTTTCAAGGGTTCAATGGGTGCTGGGGGGGTTCAATGGGTGCTGTGCAGGGGTCAGGGTGCTGGGGGGTTCAATGGGTGCTGTGCAGGGGTCAGGGTGCTGGGGGGTTCAATGGGTGCTGTGCAGGGGTCAGGGTGCTGGGGGGTTCAAGGGTTCATGGGTGCTGTGCAGGGGTCAGGGTGCTGGGGGGGGTTCAATGGGTGCTGTGCAGGGGTCAGGGTGCTGGGGGGTTTCAAGGGTTCAATGGGTGCTGGGGGGTTCAATGGGTGCTGTGCAGGGGTCAGGGTGCTGGGGGGTTCAATGGGTGCTGTGCAGGGGTCAGGGTGCTGGGGGTGCAGGATCGGCCCCTTTAAGCGTCCCCGTCCCCGTCCTGCCCGCCCCATCCGAAAGAGGAAGCGGCGCCCGCCCCGCCCCGGGCTCCGGTAGGGGAGCGGATACCGGGGGTGCTGGGAGTGTTGGGTGCGGGGCTGGGGGTGCTGGGTGCGGGGCTGAGGGTGCTGGGTGCTGAGGTGAAGGGCTGGGGGGGCAAGACATGGGTGCAGGGTCTGGGGGGGGGGGCAAAGTGCATGGGTGCAGGTCTGTGGGTGCAAAGCACATGGGTGCAAGGGATGAGGGTGCTGGATCTGGGGGTGCTGGGCACAACGGTGCAGAGGTGCAAGGGTTGGGGGTGCTGGGCGCAGGGGCGCAGGGTCCGCAGGTGCAGGGGTGCAAAGTGCATGGGTGCAGGTCGGGGGGCGCTGGGTGCAGGGTCCATGGGTGCAAAGCGCATGGGTGCAGCGCTTGGGGGTTGCCAACAGCACCCCAACCCCTTCCCCGCCCCATGCAGCCCCCCCCCGGAGGCAGGATGCAGAAGGATCCCAGCGTGTACCAGGATGCAGCCACGGCAGTGGCGGGTGACAGGCTGGGTGCTGAGGGGACAGAGACGCAGGTGAGGTCCCTATGGGTGCTCCCCATAGGGTCCCAGTGGTGCTCCCCCCCCACGCCGGGGGCTGACAGCCACTGTCCCCCCCACCCCAACAGCTGGATGACTTTGTGGGTGCTCACCCCGACTACAACGAGGAGGAGGAGGAGCACAAGTTCTTCCGCCGCAAGCGCCTGGGGGTCATCAAGAACGTGTTGGCCGCCAGCCTGGCCGGGACCCTCACCTATGGGGTGTACCTGGGTATGGTCCTGCTGCTCCTCAGGGGCCCCCAGTGTGGTTTTGGGGGGGGGGGGGGTGACCGGCTCTGGACCCCCCCCCTCCTCAGGCCTGCTGCAGATGCAGCTGATCCTGCACTACGACGAGACGTACCGGGAGGTGAAGTACAGCAACATCCAACTGGAGGACATCGACCGCAAGGTGTTGATGGGCATCAACGTCACCCCCATCGCGGCACTGCTCTATACCCCCGTCCTCATCAGGTACGGCACTCTCCATGCTGCCCAACAGCCTTCCCAACGGGAATCCGTGCTTCCCTCTCCAATCCCTGGCAGGTTCTTTGGCATCAAGTGGGCCATGTTCCTCGCCGTGGGTATCTACGCCTTCTTCGTCTCCAGCAACTACTGGGAGCGCTACTACACGTTGGTGCCTTCCGCCGTGGCCATCGGGGTGGCCATCGTGCCCCTCTGGGCTTCCCTGGGCAACTACATCACCAGGTAAGCCAGGGGTGGGGTGGGTGTGAGGTCCTGGGTGACACCCAACTGACCCACGGTGCCATGCAGGATGGCCCAGAAGTACCACGAGCACGTCAACTACAAGGAGGAGCAGCGGGCACCACGAGGGGCCAGTGATGCCTACATCATCGTCTTCCAGACCATCTTCTATGCCTTCTTCCACGTGAGTGCTGGCCCAGGGAATGGGATGGGGTGGGCAACGTGGTGCTGAGCACCTCCTGCTCTCCGTGCTGCAGTTGAGCTTCGTCTGCGCCCAGATGCCCATGCTCTTCTTCCTCAACGACTACCTCTACCAGCTCAACCACACGCTCTTCGGGGTCAAGCACTGCGGTGAGGACGGGGTGGTGCGGTGGGGTGGCAGGGGGACCTCCGGGTGGGCAGGAACCACGGTGTGTGCCCCCCCAACAGGGACCCTGAGCCACGGCACCCTGCCCGGCTTCAACACCACGGTGCTACAGAGCCTGCCCCGCAGCGTCAACCTCATCGTGGTGGACAGCGTGCTGATGGCGGCTGCCTTCCTCGCCATGCTGGTGGTGAGTGAGCTGGGCACAGGGCTCCAGCAGGGCCAACATCATCCCTATGGTATCATGGAATCAGCTGGGTTGGAAAAGAGCTTTAGGATCATCCAGCGCAACCATTGCCCAGCACTGCCAAGGCTCACGTCCCCAAGAGCCACATCCACACATCCTCTAAGCACCCCCAGGGCCGGTGCCTGCAGCCCTGCCCTGGGCAGCCTGTTCCAATGCCTGAGCACCCTCTGGGGCAGGAATTGTTCCTCAGCTCCATCTAAACCTGCCCTGGTGCAGCTTGAGGCTGTTTCCTCTTGTCCCATCCCTTGTTCCTTGGGAGCAGAGCCCAGCCCCTCCTGGCTCCATCCTCCTCTCAGGCACTTGGAGGCAGCCATCAGGTCCCCCCTGAGCCTTCTCTTCTCCACACTGAACCCCCCAGCTCCCTCAGCCCTTCCCCATCACACTTGGGCTCCAGGCCCTGCTCCAGCTCCGTTCCCTTCTCTGGCCCCGCTCCAGCACCTCAAGGTCTCTCTTGCAGTGAGGGGCCCAGAGCTGAGCACAGGATTCGAGGTGCAGCCTCCCCAGTGCCCAGCCCCGTGCCCAGTCCCTGCCCTGCTCCTGCTGCCGCACTGGTGCTGGTGCAGTACCAGGATGCTGGGGGCTTCTTGGCTGCCTGGGCACAAGCTGCTCCTGCTCAGCTCCAGCAGCTCCTTTCCAGCCTGGAGCGTTCCATGGGGCTGCTGTGGCCCAGGGTGAGGACCCAGCACCGAGCCTGGTTGGATCTCACACCAGTGACCACAACGCAGGGATCCAGCCTGGCCGGATCCTTCTTGCAGAGCCTCCCTATCCTCCCTCCAGCAGATCAACTCCCGCCCTTGGTGTCATGTGAAGTGACTCAGGGTGCCCTCCATGCCCTCATCCAGATCATCAACGAAGATAGCAAACAGCACTGGCCCCAACCCCAAGCCCTGAGGGCCACCACCAGTGACCTGTCACCATCTAGACGTGACACCATTCACCAGCACTCTCTAGGCTCTGCCAGCCAGCCAGTCTTTTACCCAGCAAAGAATCCACCCACCCGGGGCCATGAGTAGCCAGTGTCTCCAGGAGAACACTGCGGGACACCGCATCGATGCTTTGCTAAGGTCCAGAGGGGCAATGTCCACAGCCTTTCCCTCATTCACCAGGCAGGTCAATTGTTGCAGGAGGAGATGAGGTTGGTCAAGCAGGACCTGCCCTTCTGGTGCTGACTGTGTTGATCCCCTTGTTGTCCTGCACGTGCTTTGCCATCCCCGGCAGAAGGGTTGCAACCGGGCGATCCTAAGGTCCTTTGCAAGCCAAACCCTCTCGCTTGGGATGCGGTGCTCCGTGCCCTTCCCCACACGCAGGTCCTGGTGCTCTGCGGTGCAGCCTATCGACCCACGGAGGAGATCGACCTGCGCAGCATCGGCTGGGGGAACATCTTCCAGCTGCCCTTCAAGCACATGAGGGACTATCGCCTGCGCCACCTCTTCCCCATCTTCATCTACAGCGGCTTCGAGGTGCTCTTTGTCTGCACCGGCTTCTCCCTGGTAGGGATGGATGGGGACAGAGGGGAGGTGACAAAGCAGGGACAACCCAAGTGACGCTGAGCCCGTTCTTCCCTGCAGAACTATGGGGTGTGCGCCCTGGGGCTGGAGAAGCTGGCCTATCTCCTCATGGCCTACGGGCTGTCCGCCTCGGCCTGCTCCAGCCTGGCCCTGGGCATGCTGCGCCTGCAGCGGCACATCCCGCTGCTGGCTGGAGCCTTCATCCACGCTGCCCTCCTGGTGACGCTGTTCTGCTGGGCACCGGAGCCCCGGCTCGTGGGCCAGGCTCCTCTGCTCTACGCCATCGCCGCGCTCTGGGGCACGGGGAGCGCCCTCAACAAGACCAGCATCAGCAGTGAGTAGCGGGAAGGTCCCCAGCGCAGCCTCTCTTGTCGTCCCCCCCCCCGGCTTCCTCCTCGTGCCACAACCTGCTCCTTGGACACGCTGACAAGGAGCAGGACAGACCCACGGTGTCCCCACAGGGGGACCCTGACAGCAGCTCTCCTCCCTCACAGTCCTCCTGGGCATGTTGTACAAGAACAAGGAGCGCCAGGACTTCATCTTCACCATCTACCACTGGTGGCAAGCCCTGGCCATCTTCACCGTCTACCTGTGGTCAGAACTACCCATGAAGGTGACCGCGGTGGGGTGGGCAGAACCTCAACATAAAAAGGACATGGAACTGTTGGAACAAGGCCAGAGGAGACCACGAGGATGCTCAGGGGCTGGAGCACCTCCTGGATGAAGACAGGCTGAGAAAGTTGGGGCTGTTCAGCCTGGAGAAGAGAAGGCTGGGGGGAGACCTCAGAGCAGCTTCCAGTGTCTGAAGGGGGCCTATAGGGATGCTGGGGAGGGACTCTTCATTAGGGACTGCAGTGACAGGACAAGGGGTAACGGGTTCAAACTGAAACAGGGGAAGTTTAGATTGGATCTAAGGAGGAAATTCTTTCCTGTGAGGGTGCTGAGGCACTGGAATGGGTTGCCCAGGGAGGTTGTGAATGCTCCATCCCTGGCAGTGTTCAAGGCCAGGTTGAACAGAGCCTTGGGTGCCATGGTTTAGTGTGAGGTGTCCCTGCCCATGGCAGGGGTTGGAACTGGATGATCTGCAGCTCCTTCCCTACCCTAACGATTCTATGGTTCTATGGACGTGGGAGCTGAGGGGGCTGCAGCCCCACGCTCAGCCCCTCTTGGCCCCGCTGCAGGCCAAGCTCTCCATCCTGCTGGCGACGCTGGTGGCGGCGGTGGGGGCCTACGTGCGGATGGAGCAGCGGCTGGGGCAGCACGTGGAGTACCGCCTGCCCCGCATCCCGCGCCCGCGCCACCGCATGCGCGGCTACCGCTACCTGGAGGAGGACGCCTCGGACCAGACGGGCTCCGAGGGCGATGGGGACGGCGAGGAGGAGCAGGAGGAGCGCCCAGCACCGGCCTCCAGCCGCGAGGAGCTGCCCACAGGGGATGAGGAGCAGCGGGGTTAGAGCCGCCCGGCCCGTTCCAGCCCTGGGAGGCGGCCCCCACCTTGTTCTCTACAGTAAAAAGTGGGGGGCTGAACCCACCCTGGAGCTGCCCAAAGACTCCTGAGCAGGCTCAAGCTTCCAGAGATCCCCTCTGCAGCAACCCCAGGCCAGGCCTAAAGACCCCGTTGCGAAGCAATGCAGCCCCCAAAAGGACCCCAAAGCCCTCAGGCCAGGCCTGCAGCCCCATAGCCAGCCCCATAGCGCCCCCCCCAGGCAGGCCTGCAGAGCCCCTAACCAAGCCTAAAGCCCCTCAGGCCAGGCCTGCAGCCCCATAGCCAGCCCCATAGCCCCCCCCCAGGCAGGCCTGCAGCCCCATAGCCAGCCCCATAGCTCCCCCAGACAGGCCTGCAGCCCCATAGCCCCCCCCCCTTCCCCCCAGGCAGGCCGCCAGCCCCATACCCCCCCCCCTCCCCCAGGCAGGCCACCAGCCCCATAGCCCCCCCCCAGGCAGGCCTGCAGAGCCCCTAACCAAGCCTAAAGCCCCTCAGGCCAGCCCCACAGCCCCCAGACCAGACCTGCAGCCCCATAGCCAGCCCCAGAGCCGCCTCCAGGCAGGCCTGCAGACCCCCCTAACCAAGCCTAAAGCCCCTCAGGCCAGCCCCACAGCCACTCAGGCCAGACCTGCAGCCCCACAGCCGCCTCCAGGCAGGCCTGCATACCCCCTAACCAAGCCTAAAGCCCCTCAGGCCAGCCCCACAGCCGCCCCCAGGCAGGCCTGCAGCCCCATAGCCCCCCCTGACGCGGGCCTACAGACCCCCTAACCAAGCCTAAAGCCCCTCAGGCCAGCCCCACAGCAAGCCAGGCCTACAGCCCCACACCACCCCCTTACCAGCCCACCCCGCCCCTTTCCACCCCCCTATACCTCAATAAAGCCTCTTCCATCTCCGCTCTTCGCCTCGCCGCGGCTTC
>NW_026642958.1:0-143364 GCF_028554395.1 Pezoporus wallicus | reverse complement strand
GGTCGCGAGAGGTCCTCCTTCCCCTCTACTCTGCCCTGGTGAGACCGCATCTGGAATATTGTGTCCAGTTCTGGGCCCCTCAGTTCAAGAAGGACAGGGAGCTGCTGGAGAGAGTCCAGCGCAGGGCAACTAAGATGATTAAGGGAGTGGAGCATCTCCCTTATGAGGAAAGACTGAGGGAGCTGGGTCTCTATAGTTTGGAGAAGAGGAGACTGAGGGGTGACCTTATTAGTGTATATAAATATATCAAGGGAGAGTGTCAGGAGGATGGAACCAGGCTCTACTCAGTGGCAAACAATGATAGGACAAGGGGTAACGGGTACAAACTGGAACACAAGAGGTTCCACTTAAACTTGAGAAGAAACTTCTTCTCAGTGAGGGTGACGGAACACTGGAACAGGCTGCCCAGGGAGGTTGTGGAGTCTCCTTCCCTGGAGACATTCAAAACCCGCCTGGACACATTCCTGTGTAACATTATCTAGGTGTTCCTGCTCCGGCAGGGGGATTGGACTAGATGATCTTTCGAGGTCCCTTCCAATCTCTAGCATACTGTGATACTGTGTGATACTGTGAAATTAGTATCTTCATTTGTACGATTTATCTGAGCAGCTTTTGAATATTTCACTACAGCAGTTTCATCAAAAGGAGTAAGAAACTTTGAAAAGCATTTGCTTACTGCACTGCCAGTTATTTAAAAGGAAATTAAGAGAGATGCTTAATTTTTACTATTTATGCTCAACAGAGCAGATACGCGCTTTTTTCTTGACTAAGTGCATCAGATCTGTTCTTTGATGGAACACTGTGACCTGTGGTAACATTCCAATTTTCCTACTTCCATGAGATTTAAAAAAAAAAAAGTAATATTCTAGTCCTCTAGAGTAATAGAAATGAACATATACAGGCAATTAAAAAAAAAATATATTAAGCTCAATCTGTTAAAAAAAAAAAACCACCATAAATGATGACCACTAGACTGTGTTCTCCTGCATTTACTCTACAAATTAAACAACTGAAATTTGCATCCAGACTTTCCTGTCACCACTGTTTGAACATGAAAGTTTATAAACCTATTATACCTAACAATTTGGTTTAGTACTCTTGTCAATCAATGATCACAGAAGACTATAACTGAAAGGTACAATACAAAGTTATGATGATAATCAGATTTCCAGTGACTTTTTATAACGAGTCTTGATTATTAAAACTTGTAATTAGAATGCTTCTTACTGAAAATTTATTAGCACTTAATAAAATCTAAATTACATTTTTTGAAGTATGTATACCTGTACAGCAACTCCTAGTTATCAATTTAAAACACTGAACAAAATCCAAGCTAGGCTTGTACACATCCACTAATTTCCTAGTCTAATCTTGGTGCATTCCCTAGTTTTCACTTCCACTCATTTTATTTAAATTAATTTTTAAAGCTATGTACTGTTTAAATTGGGGAGTTCTTTTGCATTTTATAATAGACTTAAACATAAGAATTAGTTAGTTTGGGTTTTCTTCCCCCGAATAATAGTTTTACATATTAGATGCCTAGTAACTATTAACAGGGAGAGATATAATTACAGATTTTTAACAAAGCTTTGAGTACACACATAGTAAGAGCTGTGCCACTGAAACAAGTTACTCAAATAGTTACTGATTTTGCTGCACTGATAACTAAAAAATACCTACTTAATAATAAGTAGGTTTTTAAGAAAACATCTGAAAGAGCAGTTTAATTTATACTTGCAGCTTAGAAAAATCATTTTTTCATACAGAAGCTCTAACATTATGCTTCAGTACAGGAATTTCTTCAACCAAAGCTTTAGAAAATTCCACAACGTAAGTTTTGATTCATTTATAACTTACTGAAGCAGTCAGTTCCTTCATTGCATATATTTGGGCTACTTCAACAAAAAGAACCATGAGAACATTCTTGCAGTAACAAAACATATTGAAATCACTTGTGACAGAAATGTGTGTACAAGGTCAAAAAGGCAACAGACTCCCTGTCCCCAAGAAAAACTTATGTGATTCAATGCTTTAAAAAAGAGTTCAAGAGCAAAAGTTCGAGTAATGGAAGCATGACAAAGCTCTCGAAAACCTGAAATCATTATTATAAAGGTTTTCCAATATTTTACTACAGTTTCCTTTTTGTGCAACAAGAAGAATATCTTTGCCCCCTTACTCTACTTGGTTCGCTTGAGCAAATTACAGAGCACCCCACCGCATTCTCAGCATTTTGACAAAGTAACAACATAGTAGCTGCAGAGGTCAGAGCAATCAAGCAAAAAAGAAAAAAGGACCATAAGATCTTCCAAATTCTGGTAAGAACACATTTGATATTTTGGAAGCCAAATAGGAAAGAACAAAGCAGGCAAAAATGCAGACCTGAAACAAAGTTGGAAGGGATTAAAAAAAGAAAAGTCAAAAAATAAAAGAGATTGGAGAGACTTATTGAATCATAGAATAGTAAGGGTTGGAAAGGACCTTAAGAACATCTAGTTCCAACCATCGTGCCATGGACATGGACACCTCACCCTAGACCATGTCTACCAAGGCCCTAACCAACCTGGCTTTGAACACTGCCAAGGACGGAGCATTTACCAGTCATTTGGAAAACCTGTTCCAGTGCCTCACCACCCTCAGAGTAAAGAACTTCTTCCTTATATCTAATCAAAACTTCCCCTCTTTAAGTTTGAACCCCTTAACCCTTGTCCCATCACTACCGTCCCTAATGAAGAGTCCATTCCCAGCATCCCTACAGGCCCCCTTCAGATACTGGAAGGCTGCTAGGAGGTCGCCACACAGCCTTCTCTTCTCCAGGCTGAACAGCCCCAACTTCCTCAGCCTGTCTTCATACAGGAGGTGCTCCAGCCCCCTGATCATCCTCGTGGCCCTCCTCTGGACTTGTTCCAACAGTTCCATGTCCTTTTTATGTTGAGGACACCAAAACTGTACATAATACTCCAAGTGAGGTCTCACAAAAGCAAAGTAAAAGGGCAGGATCACCTCCTTCAACCTGCTGGTCACGCTCCTTTTGATGCAGCCCAGGACTTCCAGAGAAATGTTGTATAGGATTAACTTCTCTCCTCCTCCAGGTAAGAAAGGATGGTGAACAGAACAGCACTGTTTAATTTAATGTTTTAAATTTTTAATTTAATGTTTTAAACATGCTGTTTAAAAAAATAAAAAAAAACAACAAAAAGCCACACAAAAAACACAAAAAAAAAAACCACAAAAAAAGCCCAACCCCCCCCCCAAAAAAGAAAAAAACAACCAACAAAGAAATCACCACATAATTAACCTGTTGCTGTGAGGTTAAAAGATAAACCTGTTACAATTTACTGAGTTACCGAAAATTATCTCCCTATTGTGAAAATTTCACTTTTCACTCTAAGTCAGAATTACAGCTGTGTTTTGAGTAGATTTATGTGAAAGTTAACCAATTCTGTTAAATACTGAAACCAAAGCTGCTACTACTGTAAATCTGAATATTTACTATCAAGTTTAGCTTACAAGTGATCTTAATGGTTCAATAAAGGTGATAGGCAGGAATTACATAGTTTAAGAATCAAATATCAAGACTTTAAAATCAACCAAAAATGACAAGATTTTTACTCTTTTACCAGTGTCTACACTGCAAAGTTCACATCAAATTTTAAACCTACCTCATCACTGGGATCTTGCATTGTTTTTTTTCCAGAAGTCTGATCAGGTGGCAATTCACTGAGCTCCACATGAAAAAGAAAGAAAATAAAGCCATACAGTGCTGGTCCCAGGCCATTGCACAGACCTCTTACTCCAGTTATTATTCCTTGGACAACACCTAATGAAGAAAAGAAAGTAAGAGCAGGATTATTATTTTTTTCTAATCAAGAATTAAACCTTGGGAGCCAACAGCTCTAAGCGTATTTTAATGGTTGTTCCAAAATAGAACATCACATAATTATTTCTACACATTACAATCTTAAGAAATATACTGAAGAAAACTTCCCTGGATTTAAATAATTCTCTGCATTACCAGTCTGTTACTGTACTTGCACGCTACTGGGAACAAAATGAGTTTTGAAAATGAGTAAATTTATGTGCATGTTTGCAAGCCTAGTGTTCTGCATTAGTTCTTCCACCTTCACCTAAAGCCTACAATGAAGAAAGCAGAGGTTAAGTGTGGTACCTGCTCAATTTATTTTCAAGTGAAATTTAAAGTAATCCATCTATGCGTTAAGGGCTGCTACTGGCAAAATACACACAAACTGTAACAGATTTCTTCCCCTTAGTCTAATTCCAGGATTTACTGTAGTATCAAATTTTGAGGCAGTATATTCACCAATACTGTAGTAAATTCACAATACTAGACTGGTTGCAGTTTTATGTTAGATTATTTTAAAAGCTTGATTAATCAGAGTTCTATGGGTGTCTTTCTGTTTCAACTTCATTAAGTGATTGTGACAACAGTGTAAAAAGGTTTTTGACAATCTTATAGATTAAAATTCTATAAAACACTATTCTCATAATATCAGTAGTCTGGACATCTGCTTCCTCCTTAAGGCAGTAATAATTTCTAAAAGGAAAGAAAACATGCCAAAAAAAGGAAGTTACCCAAATTTTTCTTCAAAGGCTAACATGTAAACTTAAATTCTTTGTGCCACTAGGTGGCAAAACTTCACTTTAGAAACTACTGTATTCATGAGCTATTAACTGTAGTTTCCTCTATGTACAATGAAAAAAATCAGTGATTTCTGTCAAGTAAACCATTTCATGACATTATAAAGTCTTTCAAAACTCTTAAATTACTCTTATTAGAAACAAAAAAGGGGGGCAGGGGAATAATAAAACAAGCCATGTAAAATACTGTCTTTTGTACTTTCAAACTCAATAGAAATCTCCCTTTTAAAAATATGGTACCTCCCGTATTTAACTGCAGTAATCTAACTCCAAGTTGTACAATGTTACAGTGAAACTGAGAATTTATACGGACTGGGTTTTTTTTACAGAGAACACTAAATCCAGTTATTTTATGCCAGTGTTATACTTTGTGATAACTTCCTCCCTCACTTCATTTTAAATGAAGAGTTATATTTGATTGTTCATTCCCCTTCATATTAAAATCAATGAATTCTTCAGTTTTCTCAGACCTTAAGCTTCCTTTTCTATTTCTTGAAAATCTTAAGTATTATAGCAAATAGGGACAAATTTTCACATAAATAGAGCTACATGTATGTTTCTTTTAATCTGGTAAAATGTGGGTTTAGTTTCCATTAAAAATATGGCATTGTTACAATAATCCTCATTATCTATTTAGAAAATATTACTTTTAATAAAAAAGAGGAAGGAAAAGAACCATAAAAGTTACCACTTCTGGTTTTGCTGCTTTTGTGGTACTTTTACAGGAATCTAGACGTAGCTGGTCAGACAGAAACTATGTATTTCGCAATGCAAATTTGATGAATTTGTGTATTTCCTTTCTCTCTAGATAAATTGACAGACTTCCACAGCTGCTACCAAAGAAGTCATTATTCATCAACATATTTGAGAAGTACACCTAGATAAGTATTCTGATTTCTAGTCAGAAGTTAAGAAAGCAGTCTGATGCTGGAACAGAAATTCATTCAATACTCACCTTGTTGGTCTGACTCTGCATTTCGTGAAATCAGAGCACCAATTGCCGGGAATGTAATGCTTGACATTGCTGCTACACCTCCTGCTACCCACATCATCCTGTGTTAAATACATAATATGAACTGAAAATGAGACTGCTCATATAACTTCCCTCCACCCCTCCAAAAAGTGCCACAAGGGTACCTTTAAAAGTACTCTTACTAAAACATCTAAAGACTGAAAATCATCCAGTATGGGCTTTCTTCCTACTTCCCTCCCACAAATAACCCTGAGATTGTTGGAACAGAAGCATATTTGATACTACACTACCTTCACAGCAAAGGAAAAGATGGGAGTGGGAGTGAAGTAATGCACAGACTTTCCCTCTCCAAAGGCTGTACAAAGGAACAATGTCACTCACAGGGTGTCCCAGTGAAGCTGTCTTCTACCTTGTATAACTCACTACAAATTGCTCTGATACAGAACTAGTGTTTATCAGTTAGTACAATAAACTTTGTAAAGAAACAGCTGTTCCAACTTTTCTGTTGACTTCACTTCCAGTTTTTCCAACAGAAGAAATTCAATATAGTTTCCAAGACCAAATACATTTATAGTAGGAGAATAGCATGTTAAAAAATAAAAGAAAATGAGGCCCAGTAACTGACTGATAGAATGGATATCTAGTGGAATTACTGGAGAGAACATACTAGCTTGTGAGTTTAAGGAAAAGTTTTAACCGCATTTGTAGAGGTAAAACGCAGCTGACCAAAATGATGCAAAGACTCCTTTTTCAAAAGGTCTGCTGGTCTGCAGCTTGCACTACATACCCGGAATATTCTATCATTCCTACATGTGCAAAATGCAGATGGAACTTTAATAGTATAACACAAGAATGCTCATTTCGCAGAGCATTTACATACTCATGATAACCACATTAAATGGCAGAATTTCTTGGGAAAAACATTTTCAGTTCCTTAACAGATATGTACCTATGAAAATGTTTGCTTACCAAGACTGGGATCCAAAACCATACCAAGCCAACTGAAGGATTTGAAAGCCAAGGCCAAGGAGAACTGTATTTTTGTTCCCTATAGACCTCATCAAGATACCAAGAAACACAGTCTGCAAGAGAAATTGGTTAATCCAAAATTTATTTTAAAAAGCCAGATTGCTAAAGTATTATCTCCTTCTACACAAGATATTTCAGAAGAGCTTTCCACTGCTGAGAAAATTCACACTATCTGTGCTCTTACTTTCCCTGTATTAAATCCAAAATGCAGACTAGTCATAATATCTGATATACAAACATTCTTAACTATTAAAGGATTTTTACTTCAGGACATTGAGAAGCATATGTACTGCCTTCTCTATGGATGTTTTATCTCAATGTCTGCTTCTACTGTAAACAGGCTTTTGTTTCTGCCTCTACAATTCTGTTTCACTGCAGTCTAGAGAGTTCCACAATGAATGCTTGTATCAAGTTAAGATAGTACAGGCTGGATATTGGTTGAATTTATCAGTATCTATATACTTACTATGTCACTTAAATTTACTAGTATCTACATATGAAAGAAAAAAAAAAAAGACTCAACTCAGACAAAAGTAATCTCTTTAGGTCAAGTGAATTACTATCCAAACTTACAATTAAACAACTAAATACTGATGCTTTTCCAACTTTACCACATACAGTGAAATTTGAACAAGGTCAGTTCCTAGGCATCTTAGATTACATTTCCTGCTGACTCTTTACACCACTGATACGACCTTTTTATTTCCTAATAAATCCTAATGGAAGACCACTGCTTTTCATCTGTTGGAAGTGTTTCTGCTGAGGGGCAAGGCAGTCTCAATCCAGGTACAACAGGAATACACGGCAAGAAGCAGGCCGTACATAGTACAGCCATGTATGTATGGACAACTTCACTCAGTTAACAGAACACACTTTTTTTTTTTTACATAAAAAGCTCAGCAACACATCAGTAAAAAGCCAAAGAAAATAAAACAACTGCAGAGCAGAACACACTTCCCCTCTCACACAAATCTTATACTAGGTTTCCTTCCAGACAAAGCTAGCTTGAAAGCCAAACAGGAAGAATATAGTAATTCTATCCACATGTGATCAGTTCTTTCGAGAAATATCCAAAATTCTAACATAAACCAGTTTTAGGAAGCAAAGGTGGTTTCAATAAGTGACACTTTTCAAAGAGTTCAAAAGGTTTTTCAAAAACTCAAAGATCTTCAGAAAAAATATGGGCCTGGATAAAATATGACTGGCAAACGTCAGTGCACATTAACAGCATCAGAACAAACCACACAGGAAGGATTAACATAATGCCTTGAATCGATAAGGAAGGACACAACTGACACCAGTAAAACTGGTAAACACGGAGAAATGTGTTGTTTACATCAAACCATTACGACCTCCAAGCTGCTAAGAATGGCAACAAGGTTACATTGTATATGCCATTCTTTTTTCAGTTAATACAACAGGAAGACAGGAAAACTGTACCCATAAAGATACCAAAGATCACACCATAAAAAATGTTTGATTTCTAAAGCGTATAAAGCACCCGTACAAAAATCAGCTCACTGTTCCCAATTAAGATATATAAAAGCAATATACCAGTTCTTCACGGTTCCTCAGTACCCATGCTGAGCCTCAATAACCCTCAGCAAACAATGTCAATTCCTGCGTTATCTGTAGGTAAATTTGACAGGAGCCAAATCAAGAGATGCAAGAACATGACTTTTGCTTAAGATAAGTCATTTCCCTTTCAGAAGGCCTTGTATTAAATAACCAACTTCCTACATTATAAAACAATATAGAACAAGAGTTCCAGTAAATTTACTGATCCAAGCACAGCAATTTTATTTTCATTTTCTGATACCCTGGTACAACAATTCTAAAAGAATTCAGATTTAAAGCAAGACATTTACCCAGAGTAGGAATCATAAAATCATAGAACGGTTTGTGTTAAAAGGAACCTTAAAGATCATCTAGTTCCAACCCACCTTCCACCACGTTGCTCAAAGCCCCATCCAACCTGGCCTTGCACACTGCCAGGGGTGGGGCACCAACAGCTTCTCCGAGCAACCTGTGCCAAGGTCTCACCACCCTCACAGTAAAGAATTTCTTCCTAATGTCTAATCTAAATATGCCCTTTTCAGTTTAAAGACATTACCCCTTACCTATCAGTACAAGCCCTTCTAGAAAGGGCCTTTCCAGACTGCTTGCAGGCCCCCTTTAGGTACTGGAATAACCTGCTATAAGCTTAAGCTGCTACAAGGGCTCCCCAGAGTCTTCTCCAGGTTAAACAAGCCCAGCTCTCTCAGCCTCTCTTCACAGGAGAGCTGCTCCTGCCCCCTGATCATCTTCATGGCCCTCTTCTGGACTTGCTCAAGCAGGTCCACGTGCCTCTTGTGTTGGGGGCCCCAGACGGGATGTAACACTGCAGGTGAGGTCTTGTGAGAGCAGAGCACATGGGGAGAATCATCTCCCTTGGCCTGCTGGCCATGCTTCTTTGGATGCAGCCCAGAACACGGCTGGCTTTCTGGGCTGCACATGCACATTGCTGCGTCATGTTCTGCTTCTCATCAACCAACACACTCAAATCTCTCTCCTCATGGCTGCTCTCAATCCATTCTCCATCCCAGCTTGGGATCGTCCCAAGCCACGTGCAGAACCGGAACCTTGCATTTGGCCTTGTCTCTGACAAAGATGTTAAACAGTGCTGGTCCCAATACCAGTCCTAGAGAGACACCAATTCTCATTGGTCTCCGCCTGGGTATCGAGCTGTTCACTACAACTCTTTTGAGTGCAACCCTCCAGCCAGTGCCGTATCCACTCAGTGGTCCATCTGTCAAATCCATGTCTTTCTAATTCAGAGTCAAGGATGTCATGCAGGACAGCATCAAATGATTTGCGGAAGTCCAGACAGATGATGTCACTCGCACCTTCATTACTCGCTAATGTCATAGCCCCATCTTGGAAGGCCACCACATTTGTCAAGCATGATCTGACAGTACCGATCACTTCCTTACTTTCCATGTGCCTGAGCACAGTTTCCACATGGATCTGCTCCACGATTTTGCCAGGCACTTGGGCGAGACTGATCTGGGGTCTTCTTTTTTTCTCCCTTTTTAAAAACAGGGATTCTAGTTCCCCTTTTCCATCAGTGGAAACATCACTGGACTGCCACAACTTCTCAAATATCATGGATAGTGGCTTAGGCACTTCATCTGCCTTTTCTCTCAGGATCTGTAAATGCCTCTCGTGGGGCCCTGTACACCCGTGCACTTCAAACTCCTTACACAGTCTTGAACCTGATCTTCTCCTGCAGCGGGAGGTTCTTCATTCTGTCAGTGCCTGCACTTGCCTTCTGTGACTTGTGCAGTGTGGCTGGAGCTCTTGCTGGTGAACAGCAAGGGAAAAAAGTCACCAAGTACCTCAGCCTTCTCCACATCCCCGGTAACAGTGCTCCCATTTCCTTAAACCAGGAGGCCACATTTCCCTGGTCTTCTTCTTATTGCCAGCATACCTACAGAATCTTTCCTCATTGCCCTTGATGTCCCTGGTGAGATTTACTTCTGTCAGGGCTTTAGCTTTTCTAACCTGACACCTAACTTCCTCTTTTGTCAGATGCAATGCTCCTGAACTTGAAGGTGGTGGAATATAAACCAGCTTTTTGGGGCCCCTTCTTCTTCCAGTGGTATATCCCATGTACCAAGGAAATCCCTAAAGAGGACAAAGTCTACTCTCCTGAAGTACAGGACAGTGAGCTTGCTATGTGCCCTCCTCACTACCTTAAGGATCTTGAACTGCACCATTTCCTGGTTACTGCAGCCAAGGCTGCCCTCCAGCTTTACATTCCACACCATCTCCTCCTTGTTGGTGAGAAGAAAGTCCTTGTTGTCTTCTCCATCACTTAAGAGGGAAGATATCATCAACAAATTCCAGGTACCTCCTGGATTCCTTACTTCCTGTTGTGTTCTCCCTCTAACAGATATATCAGGATGGTTGAAGTCCCATGTGCGGACCAGGGCTCTTGAACATGAGGCCACACCTAACTGTCTACAGAGAAGACCTCATCTACTTAGTCTTCCTTGTCAGGCAGCCTGTAGCATACCCCTGCTTCAAAGTCACCTGCTGCTGCCCTCCCTTTAATTCTGACCTATGAATTCTCAGTCAGCTCCCCATCTATCCCCAGGTGGAGCTCCATGCATTCCAGCTGTCCACTGTCACTGAGGGCAACAGCCCCTCTTCTTCTCCCTTGCCTGTCCTTCCTGAAAAAGCTTATATGCTTCCATTTGAACACTCTGGTCATAGGAGCCATCCCACCACATCTTCATGATGCCAAGAAGATCACAGCCCTGCAGGCATGCGTATGTCTCCACCTCCTTTTGTTTACTCCCCATGCTACATGTATTGGCATACAGGCATTTAAGGTGGCCTCCCAGTGAAGCTGACTTACTGGCTGGGGTAGCTGAAATTTTCTTTCTGCTGCTATTCAGGTGTTCTCCTGCTGACCTGCAATCCCTTTCCAGACTATGCATTTCTTACTTGCACTGGCATCAAACTGGTTAGAATGGTAAGAACAGTATGGATTCAGGTTCCTCTCCCCTGGCAACATTAGTTTAAAGCCTTCTTCACTACGTTGGCAAACTTATGACCAAAGATGGTCTTTCCCTTCTCTGACAGACAGGCCCCATCAGCCCACAGCAGACCAGGTTTCTCAAAGTGAGCCCCATGGTCTCGGTTGCCAAACCCCTGGCTGTGGCACCAGTCCATAACCTATAATCACTTAAGACTCAGCTGGCCCTTTCAAACCCTTCCCTCTGACTGGATGGATTAATGAAAAAGCTACCTGCACTCTGGAGTCCCTTAGAGCTGCTACAAGAGCTTTATAATCCTTCTTGGTACAGCAAGGAGCAGTCTGAGGAGGACCACTGGTGTCCATGTAAACAACAGCAGCAAATAATAGTGAACTTCACAAGACTTGGTAGTTTCTCAGTGACATCCCTGATTAGGAGCCCCTGGTAAACAGCACACCTCTCTAGAAAGTGCATCAGGTCAGCAAATGGGTGTCTCGTACTTCACAGAAGAGAGTCACCTATCAGTATCAACTATCACCTTTTCTTAGTTGTGTTGGTTGTTATACGGGGAGCAGACTGGGCTGCTGTATTTGGCTCCAGCCTCTCTTCCAGTGTGACAGGTCTTTCCTCTTTAGTCTAATGCAGTTCAGCAAGGGTACCTCTAGACTTTGGGGATGCTTCTCCCTCCTGCAGGTCCTTCCCACTGCAAGCTGCAATCCTGTGTTATTGGCCCATTCCCTTCTGTGGGTGCTGCAGGGGAATTCTTGTCTTTTTGGCTGTGGGTCCACAGCAGACTGTGCTTGGAACTAGCTATCTAACACCTTCTTAGTCTCCTTGATGCTGCACAGCCTTCTCACTGCCTCCCGCAGCTCAGCCACCTGTTATAGGAGGTTTTCCACTTAAGCACACCTTCTGCAAGCAGGTCTGCTTCCTGTCCCTATCCCAGCAGAAAGGTCTGAACATTTCCTGCACTCGAGTTCTGCTCTGCAGCCTCTCCCTTCAGCAGCTTCATCTGGGTGCAGGCATTGGAACAGATTCCCCAGCCAACACTGCAGCCTTTGCTCTCATGAGTGCCCACCACTCTGCCTTGAGGGTCTGACCTGTGCAGGTGGCCACAGAATGGTGCTCAGTTGCTGCGTTATTGGACTTCAAGTCTCTGTACTTGGCAGTGGAATGTCTGTCCTTCAAAGACACAGCCTCCCAAGTGAATTGCCATGCAACCCACTGCACCACAACCCAGTTGATGTGCTATGCCCTGTTGGACTGTCCTGTTGGTGGTGCTCCTGGTCACTCATGCTCCCCAGGGGTGCCATGTGTGGAAGCAGGAGGTGACCACTGTTACTCCAGGCCTCACACATCCCTAATCAGCCGTTGTCATGTGAGCTGCTGGCTCTGTCAGGTCTTAGCACTCCCCTGGCTCATGAACCTTCCACTCCATACACTGTGATCCCCAGCTCCTCTGTGAAATGTGTCTCCTCCAGAGCTGAACACCTCAGCAGGTTACAGAAAGAAATGAATATAACATTTAGTGAATGCAAGACATACTGGCATTTTAGAGCATGTAAGAAGTTTATAGACTTAACAGTCTGAAGAGCATGCCTTAACATACAGTTTGTACCATCTAATTAAATGCTAAAAAGAATACAGCTTACCTGCGCTACTATAGACAGAATGCCTACCACAGCAATAAATGCTGCAATGCTGGCAGATCCAAAACCTATAATCTGAAGAGAAGCAGATAATACATAAAACAAATGCCAAACACAATCCAGAACAATCACAAGCAAAGAGGTGCCTTTTTCAAAGAAAACACTGATCTCTGCTTATAATCTAAATCTATACAGGAAGTGTCCTCTTTCAAGAATAATCCCTAACTTGACCAATTGACAAGAAATCAGTACAAGAAGAAGAAAAAAAAAATGCCTTCAAAAAAGGAGACAGAGGAAGTAAGGTATTTGGAAACTCCTACAGACACAATAGCTTTTCAATAGGCAAGATCCCACCTCAAAATATACAAACTGCTCTGTGGAATGGGAACAAAGGTCTACTTAACTTTATGAACACATGCTTAAACTTATGGCAGGGTTTATGCACCAGGAGTCAAGTCTTGGCTTAGCAAAGTACACTGACTTTATTTTTTAAAGCTGTATTTTGCCAGAATGTAGTTTTCTGAGCAAAGTCTTCAATAAGAAACATGTCTTAGGGAACACTTATTTAAATGTCCTTAGTGAGACACAAAGAGACCAACATTTACCTGTCGCAAGTACAGAAAAAAGCTTGAATACTGGCCCGCCTCAGGCAGATAGGAGAGAAACACTGTAATGCATATCAGGAGAACTGTTGAATCTTTTCTAACCTTCTTCAAAGACTGTAAAGAAACAAAGCAAGTATTGGAACATTTATACAAAGTCTAATGAAAGCACAAAGAAAGCAAAAGGTAAATTCACTTTTTAAAAATGTTTTAACCATGCACATGAGTTAAAAAAAAAAAAAAAAACACACATGGAAACAGATAAGCTGAACATTAAGTTCTAAACAACTTCCTGTTATATATGGTTTGAGGTATCTGATTCTTTTGTAAAGTGTCCTTTGATTTTGAAGCTACTGCTCAGTGCCAAATTACAAGTATTCACTGAAAACAGCACCATACAGTATTTAGGGAAATGCGTATCTTCTAACTGATCTCCATAACAATCTGTTCAGAAAGATGCTAGCAAATAATATAGCCTCATTACAACAGTTTCTCTTACCAAACTATGAGAGTTACTTTTTCTTGTTCACCCTTATACTTGTTCACCTTATAGTTGTTTACCCATACTATGAATCACTTTGAGTAACTAATAAATTGTGGAACACAAATACTTCTAACTACAGTCTTTCAAGCTTGGCACTCATCTCTTAGCATTCATAAGCAGCTCCCAGCAAGATGAAACCTCATGAAGCACAATCACTCTTTCCCCTCTTAAGCTATCAAGGTGTAACACAAAAACAAATCAGCTAAGTAAGTGTAAATAATTGAACGAGTCACTAGAACAACTGCATGTTTTAACCCTTCCTATATATGGCTGTAGGAAAATCACGCTTTAGAGATTCATTCTAGATTAAAAAGAAATCAAATACAGCCAAAAGTGGAATTAAGGAGTGGGGAGACATGCTGCCAACCAAAACTAGGAAGCATAAGATGAACATGGAAAGTTTTACAGGATCAGGTTTTAGGGTCTGTAGCAGAGTAAATATTCAGCATTTCTCTTATGATAAAATAGAATAAGTTAGAAAAGGAAAGCATTTTCTTTTCAGATTTCAAAACAAACATTGTTTCCTATTCAAGAGTTATTTAATCCATAAAGTTTGATTTGGTTTCAGTTTTTAAGTGTAGCTAGACCTTTCATGCAAGAGTAAAGAACAGAGATTATGGTATACTGAACAGTCAATCTAGAAACAGGATTAAAGATTTCTCAAGCTTATAAAATGCAATTAATTATTATCGATCAATCATCAACTAATTATTAATTACTTATTACTCTTACTGCGAAAAGATCTGCTTGTTCCCATGATATAGAAGCTCCCCACGAAGCTGGTCTTATTTTTTCTGGCAGAGATTCAGGTACAGCTAGCAGAATGAAGCAGATGTCCACAACTGCCACCAATGTGGCCACTAGCACGACGAGGTTATCTCCATAGCTGGCAGACAAGTATGCTCCAATGGCAGGACTAGTTACCAAACTTGCTGCAAAAGTAGCAGACACCTGCACGCAAGAATTTGTCAAAGTAGTCGTTCTGCCACTGAAGAAAAATGAAGCAACCACCCCTCCCCAGAAATGTGGTTTTGAAAATAACACCAGTCAAAATTAAGTAAAAAAAATAAAACAAACAAACAAAAAAAAAAAACAACCAAACAAACAAACAAACAAAAAAACAAAAAAAAACCAACCAAAAAAACTTACCACAGTAAACACGAGTCAGGATAAAATTTCCCATTTCCCCATCTTCCTCCACAGCCCACCAGAGGAGACAGAATTTGCAGTTAAAGAGCAAGTTTGGCCCAAAAGAAACAGTTCTTACTTTCAAATGCTTTAAAATGGTTTTCCAATTACCACTGAAAAAGTTGTCAGCACATTTAAATGCCTGCCTAAGTGAACCTGAGCCTCAGCACTCTGGGTAATACACAGAATAATACATAAAGCCTTTGTTAACAGTTTGCATTTTAAATACATAGCAACCGTAAGTTAGCACAGCAAACTAGAAAATCATTAGCTACATCTTCAATAACTGCTTTGCTTCATATTATGCTGTAGTGACAAGCAGCTACAGACCACTTACTATATTAACATACATTGGAACATGATGAAAAATCAAGTACTGTAGTTAAATTTCACTATTAAAACCTTCAGGAAAGGTTGCAATAAAGCTGGTTTGTTTGGGTTTTTTAATGACTACTCTTTTCCAGAGACCAAACTAAAAACACTCTGTAGAACTGTTTTACAGAATAAGAACACAAACTAGAAATTAAGCTTTATGCAAAGCTAGAAAAAAAGTCCTAAGGAAAAGGTATAACAAACAAATTAGAAAGAGATACAGCCCTCATCAAAACAACCACACTTTTGTCTGTCGCTTTACAGAATTTCAGATGATGGTGTTTCTGTGAATAAACAAACAAAAACCCAAACAAAACAAACCTGTCTGAAGGCAGGCAAATATATGTTATATAAATATACTTAAAGTCCTCTTTAAAGGCTGGAGAAATAAAGAGGGAATTCCAGAACTTTTGCACCTGTTGTCTGCTCTGCTAAACAATACATACAAGTCTGGTCAAGAGAACTAAGTCCTTTATTTTCTTAACTGTTAAATCAGCTTCTGAGGAATCATCCATCTCTAAGGCTAAAAAGAAATGGAAACCTTAACAGTTCAAATACAGTACAGTCAGCCAAAAAATCAAGTCCATGAATACCTGGGTAGTGAAAACACACGCACAGAGGATGAAGGGATAAATGACGTTCAAAAGCTAAGGGCATCTACCAATGGGCATCTACCAATGGGCCTGCAAAACCTAAACCAATATAGGTACTCATGAAAGCAAACTAAGCAAGAAGTACATTATTACTGAAAAGGTTAGTTTGTACTAATCTGAACTATTTTCTTCTTCTCTTGCTAACTAAAAAAGGTCATGACAAAGTTACCAAAACTACTAAATTATGCATTTTCATCCTTCCTGACTCTTTTGACTACAGAAGAAGCCATTCTGTATTAAAAAGAAATCACATAAAGTGCAATTTATGTGTGGTGAAAAGGTATTGCTAGGTTAAAGTACTAAGTAACTTTTATTAAATAACAAGTATTAAATAACCTTTAAGGACATTTCTTGTTCAGCCTACAAAACTTAAAACCTGTTTTGTTACACGTGCCTTCTATGCACATAAAGTTGTCAAATTCTTACTCTGTTCTTATGAGCACAGAGCAATCTGTGAGACACTGAAAAGTCTAACACATATTTCCCAAACTCTAACACAGTGCCTTGATTCTTGATATTCACTCTTTTCTCTATCAATCTCATTACATTAACCAGGAAACAATCTGTGCACCAAAACAAAAGTTCAATATGAAAGTCATAATCTGACCTTTTTTTTTTTTGCACGTTTAGCATATCTTACCAGTCCATAGGCTGTAATTCTTTCATGTTCTTGTGTTACATCAGCTACATAGGCAAATATTACAGAAAAGGTAACAGAAAAGATTCCAGACACCGAAATCAAAGCGAAGTACCACCTAATGATTTAAAAGCAATAATTAGGAAGTTTAAGCTAAGACATCTAGCTGCTATTTTACTAAGCTATGAGAAGTGCTCCTCAAGAACTAACACACACCTTTACTAGAGATGAATGACAGTCTCACCTAAATATTGGAACACAGCATTTTAATTTTTTATATTCTACTGTTTACTTTACATCAGCCTGAAGAAAGTGGCCCTTTCAGGAAAGGCTGCCTATACATTTTCACTCTCAAAGCTGAAGAAGTTTAAGTTATAAAAAATTAATTATCTCAGAACTCAGATTTTCAACCAATTAAGGAATAATGTATCACATATAATGCTTCAGAAACTAAACTCTCAATGCACTCAGTGTACACAAACTTCTTCTGTAATCCTTCTACGCTACACAATGAATGTAAATGAAACTGAAGCCAAGTCAATTCCACTCAGTTAAGACTTCGAAGTTGCCTAATAAAGAGTTAAGGGATCTAATTTACAGCAATTATACTGTTCTGTGCTAAATAAATTCCCGGGTTCATTCAGTTTTACAAGTATGTTTCTTCCAGCATTTTTAGTCCCCGGGGGAATAAAAATTAACAGCTGAGCTTAAAACTGAGTTAGACAGGACTATCAAAACCATTTAATTAGTTATACTTGTGTACCTCAAAATTAGAAATTATAAAATGCAATTTAGTTACATTTTTAATACTCGAAAAGCTACAGAATAACACAACCATGTTTTGAATGGAAAGTGGCATTTCTCTTGTCTCACCATCCCTCTCCCACATCCCCAGATAACTTGTCTGCTTGGATTCCTGCTGTATTGAGAAGCTTGTTATTAGAAGTCTGTACCACTTACCATGGACTTATTCTCATTAAGGGAATTGGGGCACAGGTGAAGAAAACTGTAATAAGAAGAAAATATTTTCTTCCCCAAGCATCTGATAGAGCACCTATTAGTGGAGCACTAAGAAAAGAGAAAAAGCCCTGTGACAGAAAAAAAAAAAAAACAGTTAATATGTGTATATATACATTTCCAAGTTTTACTTCACAATATAGAAAAGAACTACCAGCAAACTTGATTTGAAATTAACTACAAAATTGTAGTTAACTGAAATAGCATGAAACTTCTTCTACTTTTTAATGATTCTGAGGTTTTGTATTTCAAATCTATAAAACCTGACTGCACTAAAAAAAAAAAAAAAAAAAAGAAGAAACATATATTTCTTCAAAATCAATTTAATTCAATACAGAAGCACCACAGACTGCAAAAGTTACTATAAAACCTCAAAAATATTATATTATAGAATAGTCTGTGTTGGAAGGAACCTTAAAGATCATCTAGTTCCAACCCACCTTCCACCACGTTGCTCAAAGCCCCATCCAACCTGGCCTTGCACACTGCCAGGGGTGGGGCACCAACAGCTTCTCCGAGCAACCTGTGCCAAGGTCTCACCACCCTCACAGTAAAGAATTTCTTCCTAATGTCTAATCTAAATATGCCCTTTTCAGTTTAAAGACATTACCCCTTACCTATCAGTACAAGCCCTTCTAGAAAGGGCCTTTCCAGACTGCTTGCAGGCCCCCTTTAGGTACTGGAATAACCTGCTATAAGCTTAAGCTGCTACAAGGGCTCCCCAGAGTCTTCTCCAGGTTAAACAAGCCCAGCTCTCTCAGCCTCTCTTCACAGGAGAGCTGCTCCTGCCCCCTGATCATCTTCATGGCCCTCTTCTGGACTTGCTCAAGCAGATCCACGTGCCTCTTGTGTTGGGGGCCCCAGACAGGATGCAACACTGCAGGTGAGGTCTCGTGAGAGCAGAGCACATGGGGAGAATCATCTCCCTTGGCCTGCTGGCCATGCTTCTTTGGATGCAGCCCAGAACACGGCTGGCTTTCTGGGCTGCACATGCACATTGCTGCGTCATGTTCTGCTTCTCATCAACCAACACACTCAAATCTCTCTCCTCATGGCTGCTCTCAATCCATTCTCCATCCCAGCTTGGGATCGTCCCAAGCCACGTGCAGAACCGGAACCTTGCATTTGGCCTTGTCTCTGACAAAGATGTTAAACAGTGCTGGTCCCAATACCAGTCCTAGAGAGACACCAATTCTCATTGGTCTCCGCCTGGGTATCGAGCTGTTCACTACAACTCTTTGAGTGCAACCCTCCAGCCAGTGCCGTATCCACTCAGTGGTCCATCTGTCAAATCCACGTCTTTCAGAGTCAAGGATGTCATGCAGGACAGCATCAAATGATTTGCGGAAGTCCAGACAGATGATGTCACTCGCACCTTCATTACTCGCTAATGTCATAGCCCCATCTTGGAAGGCCACCACATTTGTCAAGCATGATCTGACAGTACCGATCACTTCCTTACTTTCCATGTGCCTGAGCACAGTTTCCACATGGATCTGCTCCACGATTTTGCCAGGCACTTGGGCGAGACTGATCTGGGGTCTTCTTTTTTCTCCCTTTTTAAAAACAGGGATTCTAGTTCCCCTTTTCCATCAGTGGAAACATCACTGGACTGCCACAACTTCTCAAATATCATGGATAGTGGCTTAGGCACTTCATCTGCCTTTTCTCTCAGGATCTGTAAATGCCTCTCGTGGGGCCCTGTACACCCGTGCACTTCAAACTCCTTACACAGTCTTGAACCTGATCTTCTCCTGCAGCGGGAGGTTCTTCATTCTGTCAGTGCCTGCACTTGCCTTCTGTGACTTGTGCAGTGTGGCTGGAGCTCTTGCTGGTGAACAGCAAGGGAAAAAAGTCACCAAGTACCTCAGCCTTCTCCACATCCCCGGTAACAGTGCTCCCATTTCCTTAAACCAGGAGGCCACATTTCCCTGGTCTTCTTCTTATTGCCAGCATACCTACAGAATCTTTCCTCATTGCCCTTGATGTCCCTGGTGAGATTTACTTCTGTCAGGGCTTTAGCTTTTCTAACCTGACACCTAACTTCCTCTTTTGTCAGATGCAATGCTCCTGAACTTGAAGGTGGTGGAATATAAACCAGCTTTTTGGGGCCCCTTCTTCTTCCAGTGGTATATCCCATGTACCAAGGAAATCCCTAAAGAGGACAAAGTCTACTCTCCTGAAGTACAGGACAGTGAGCTTGCTATGTGCCCTCCTCACTACCTTAAGGATCTTGAACTGCACCATTTCCTGGTTACTGCAGCCAAGGCTGCCCTCCAGCTTTACATTCCACACCATCTCCTCCTTGTTGGTGAGAAGAAAGTCCTTGTTGTCTTCTCCATCACTTAAGAGGGAAGATATCATCAACAAATTCCAGGTACCTCCTGGATTCCTTACTTCCTGTTGTGTTCTCCCTCTAACAGATATATCAGGATGGTTGAAGTCCCATGTGCGGACCAGGGCTCTTGAACATGAGGCCACACCTAACTGTCTACAGAGAAGACCTCATCTACTTAGTCTTCCTTGTCAGGCAGCCTGTAGCATACCCCTGCTTCAAAGTCACCTGCCGCTGCCCTCCCTTTAATTCTGACCTATGAATTCTCAGTCAGCTCCCCATCTATCCCCAGGTGGAGCTCCATGCATTCCAGCTGTCCACTGTCACTGAGGGCAACAGCCCCTCTTCTTCTCCCTTGCCTGTCCTTCCTGAAAAAGCTTATATGCTTCCATTTGAACACTCTGGTCATAGGAGCCATCCCACCACATCTTCATGATGCCAAGAAGATCACAGCCCTGCAGGCATGCGTATGTCTCCACCTCCTTTTGTTTACTCCCCATGCTACATGTATTGGCATACAGGCATTTAAGGTGGCCTCCCAGTGAAGCTGACTTACTGGCTGGGGTAGCTGAAATTTTCTTTCTGCTGCTATTCAGGTGTTCTCCTGCTGACCTGCAATCCCTTTCCAGACTATGCATTTCTTACTTGCACTGGCCACATTTCCCTGGTCTTCTTCTTATTGCCAGCATACCTACAGAATCTTTCCTCATTGCCCTTGATGTCCCTGGCGAGATTTACTTCTGTCAGGGCTTTAGCTTTTCTAATCTGGTCCCCGGCTACCCCAACTATTACAGTCTAGTTTCATAACGGACATCTTTGTTTTATACTACCTAATTATCATGTACAGGACAATTGTACATTGCAATAAGTATGAGGACCATTTGAATAAGCTTGACAACTTTAGGCAGTAGAACACCATAATGATATTCCAGTGGCAACTGTCAGACTTACAGGTACATCTGTTATGGAAAAAACTGACTAAGGATCAAATATTACCATTTTTCAGCACTTCATAAAGTCCTGAAATACAGGCCTCAAAACTGTTATGCATTAGTCAGAAGAATTAAAATAAGCAAAGCCTTTCACAGGTTTGTTAATTGAAAAACCCTCAGAACAGATGCATTTTCCTCCTAATTAGCATAGTGTTGTCTCGTCAATACAACTCTGCCATAAATCCAAATGTCAGTAAATATATGGTTCCAGAAACACCTCAGTACACTGGAAGTCTACTCCAGCTAACTTTAGCTATCCTCTGGTATTCAAATATAGTCACCTTCAAGTTTAATATATATGTACAGTATACTGTACTAAATCACTGTTCTTCCAAATCCCAATAAACAACTCCGATTCCAATGATATCAGTATGTAAATTTAGAGCAAAAGCTCTAAAGCAAGAACACCAGATCCTAGGACAGTTAGATGCCTTGCTCAGTTGATATTATGCTTTTGCTCCTGGGAAGTCAGACTTCAGTAGAATATAACGTTTTGCTGTCACTTGAAACACTTTTGATTTTTCATAAATAGCATTTTAAAGAAAGTATTGGATGGTGATGTGCAAGCTCACTCTAGTTTATGCTCCCCTGCTTATTAAAACGGTTCAAGCAACACACAGATTTAGACTATGATATGCTCCGTAGATAATATATGGGAAACCTTCTACTCACTAATTTTAAGTGATACCCACTGTAACACTGAAAACAGAGTTGCAAGAAAACACAAAGAGGAACATGAACTTTGCTCTTCTAAGAGATAAATACAAAGTTAACTTCCTCTTTCAGTATGAGATATCCTCACATCCCCAGTGCATGGTGACATCATCCTAAAGATGCCATGTTTTTACACATAAGAACAACGCTTTAATTTTGTTACAGAATACAAAGCTCACTTTCTGGCTGCTATAAATTAGTCAAAACTTACAGTAAGTGCTTTGAAGCCTCTCAGTAAGACAGCAAAGAAGCGACTTTCAAGCTTTAGTTATGCTAGAGAAATTTTGCAAGCTTTTTTTGTAGCAACAATCCAGCATGACCATCATGTGAATGAAGTGGTGTAAGCTATAAACTGGCCTGAATATCCTGACCATCACAGAACACTAAAAAACACCAATCTAAAAAAAATCATTTAATATTAGGAAGCAGACATTAAAAACCTTTCTCCATTCTTAGAAGGATCTTTATCAAAATTATAATAGCTACAACTGGTACCTATTTAAATGAGAGGAATTTAAAATTTGAGAAATATTACACTTGTTTTGAAGTGCTACAATTTAGCAGTAAAACTGGAACCGAGACCAAGAAAACAACCATTACAATGAAAAAAAAAAAAAAAAGGTTTTAAGAATTAATACAATTAATTACATTCTCAGTGGTCTGAATGGAAAATGCAAGACAGACAAATTGCAATACAGGAACACGCAGAATATATATATCAGAGGCTAAAAAAAAAAAGGAAAAAAAAATACTTACCTTAACACCCTGAATAAGACCATTCATTAAAAATGTATGATGGGAAAATGTTTCATGTAAGACCTGATGGGGAAAAAAGGATTACCTGAATCAGAAGAGACAGGAGAAAGTTGACACAAAGTTTAAATTTTATTTATAAAACATGTTAACTCTACTGGGACTTGTTAAGAAAATATCTTATTCCAGAATTACACTCTTATTTGTCTTTGGAAGAACATACTGACAAGGTTTATTATCAATTTACTGCCAAAAATTCCTCTGCTGGCACAGACGGCACTATACTGCAGAGACAGTTTGGTTTGGGTTACTCTGATCAGAAAGGGATCAATATAAGCAAAAGGTAGCTCCATGTGGCATAAATAACAATTTGAGGCAGAGAATTCCTTCAAAATGTTGACTCAATCACTGTTACTAATGAGTGAAAATGGGAGTCAACTAACTTACTCTGTCAAGAAAAAAACAGCACTATACTCACAACTGCCTAAAAAGGCACCGTGCAAACTGTTTCTGCATGAATTGCAGATATACAATAGTCAAACAGTTAGAAACACTTCTAATGAACAAGTAGATGCTTATAAATACTAGCAACAGTTCTGAGCATTTCATGTATCCTTTAACTACAGCTATGAATTCAGTTAAGGTGCTTTACCAGCAGTCTTAATTCAAGGGCAAGCACGTTAATCTATACTAAACAGATTTACCATAAATATGTAAGAGAGTTAAAAGGCCTCACACTTGCTATTGTGTGGATTAAAAAAATTATTGCAATAATTAAAGCATGTATGCACACACACTCCAAATACATTTGCTCATTTTATCTATAGGTAAGTGGCAACTACGATGAATATTACTGATATATATATATATATAGAGAGAGAGAGAGAAATCCACTAGCCTAAAAAACACAATACTTCAGTATCATTGAGAAAGATCAGCATAATTTTTCAAGGATGACTAAGATTCTGAAATGATAGGGTTTAATAAAGATTATCGTTCCCATGCTAACTGCTGGTCAGACCATTCAGCTTATTAAGAGCTCTATTTACTTCTGATCTCATCTTCAATTTAAAAGAATTTTGCACCTCTAGAAAAAAAGTCAGGGCTCATATTAGAAAACAAGCAGATGTATTCCTAGTCAGGGGAAAAAATAAAAGTAAAAATTAAAAAAAAAAAAAAGGGGCAAGCAGAAAGTTTGCAGTGTCAAGTCTAACTATCCTAATTATCATTCTGTAAAGTGTTTTCCAGTATTTTTCCTAGAACACAACCACTGCTGATGATGGTTCAAGCTTTTGAGATTAATTTCTGTCACATTACAGACAAAAGAAATGCAAGTTGACAAACTATCAAAGAGAACTGCCTTACTCAAGTGCTACTGATAGAAATCGTATTATAGCATCATAGACTGGTTTGGGTTGGAAGGGAGCTTAAAGATCACCTATTTCCAAACCCTGGCCATGAGCAGGGGCACCTTCCACTACACCAGGCTGCTCAAAGCCCCATCCAGCCTGGTCTTTGAACACTTTCAGGGATGGGATGTGGCAGCCACAGCTTCTCAAGACAACATGTGCATATTCATAAAAAGATTATACTGAAGACACAATATGCCATTAAGTGATTAATATTTCTAACGGTGATTTACTAATAGTGGCTTACAAGTCCACAAATAAGATGAAAATGAGCATAAGCTTTGTGCAGTCTGTGCCCAAAATAACCTTTGTGTGCTTACAAACACTTTTAAACATCTCTTCTCCAAGTATAGTGTCATGTAACAATTATATGCAACAGTAACAGCTTTGCTAACAGATATTAAAAAAATTACAGTCTCAGCTATCATAAAATAAATAGTTTATTTTGAGAATGCACAATATTTTAATCTAATTTAATGTTGACAATGACCGGGAGAATCACAACCACAAAAACCTGAATGATCATGAGCACTGACTGACAGGCCAGACATTTCCACTTCTGCTCTTCCCACCAGACAAACCTCCTAGAACAAAAGTGGGCAGATGGCAGTTCCAATGATGAACTTTGCTCATAGGAAAGTTCTGAATGACTTCTAATACAGCTGACCCATCAGCAGGCCAAGGTAAGTTACAAGTACATTACATGACAGAAGGGTGAAAGTATCAAACCAGATTTGAAATTATTTAAAACAAAGAGCAGCCTTTCAGTGTGTGCAAAGCTGATTACAACTAATGATGATCACCCCCATGATCAAAGAGATTTACACCTGTGGAAGGCAAGTTTACACTATTATATGTAATTCAGTGTTTTAAATTAAGTTTTTGATACAATGTAACAGCCTCCAAAGTATTCAAGACCGGGTAAAACAGAAACACAACTTGTTCAAAATACTGGACATTCAAGACCACAACTATACGGAATCCACATATCTTCAGTCAAAGTAAGAATTTAGCTTTAAATTAGAAGAATTTCATAACACTCCCATTAGACACAATACTAATTTCAAGAATTAACATTTCAGCTGCATGTGCCTAACAGTAAAAATTCATATGTAACTATTTCACTTGAAGTACATTATTGAAGAATCCATTTAACAATTCTATTAAGGTGGGGGTGTTTTCTTTAAGACTGTGCAGGAATTATTATTGGCACATTATTCTTTTAAATGAGAAGTGTCAAGCTTGAGCAACTTCAGCATTTTGCTTAAGGAAAAAAAGGAAAGAAAACAAAAGAAACAAGAACAACCACCCAGTAAGCTTCCCCATATTATGACACTGGCAAGACAGTGTGACAGGATGGTCACTTAGTGAGACATCTTCATTCTGGAAATCTGTTAACCATTTATATGAACTTCATTATTAAGCTATGTTAAAAAGATCAGTGATTGTCTTTACGAAGGGTAGACAAACACCTCTCAAAAATTAGGTAATTATTTTATATGGAGGTTGGAGAAGAAAAATTAACTCAAAGACCTTTTAATCCCATAAAACCTTGCCTGTCTTGTATTCAAAGTGCTCTCAGATATTATTTGATGAAAAATTGGATTAATAGACTTTTGATGACTTCTCTCAGGCAGTCCTAATTTTAACTAACAATACCCATTTCTTCAGGCTTCATATCCTATTACCAAACTGCATTCCAGAACAGATTAAATACTTACAAAATCCACTTCTTATATAAAAGCCTCTACATTTTAGTTCAAGTTATATGCTTGCAAAATAGCCAGCCCACAATAGTGTAACACAGTTAACTATGGAATACATATATTATTCAATTGTTATGACTGAAAGACAAACTGAATCACAGTCTTAAAAAAAAACAGAATTTCCAAAGAATATTTACATCAATAAACTGGTATTACCCTAAAAATCAAATAAAAATCAGTAAGTATTACAGCTAATTTATTTTTTTTTACTATCTTTTAGTCTTTCAGCAGTTCAAATCTCAGCTGTAATATACTAGTATTGCACAGTGTTAAATGTGGAGACTCCTGGAATTCAGTTAAAGAGGTAAGCAGAAAATGTAAAACAAATTAAAACCGCAATTCTTAGGAATTAGTAAATTAATTTTTGTCATTATTGTCAAGAAGATAGCTGATCGGTGATACTTACTGTTAGCATTGGAGTTGTCAAGAGCCCCCAGGCAAAGAATTCTAGAAATATGACCACCACCGCATGGTACACACTTGGCCGACTAATACCATGTTGCTATGAAAGAAAAACACATGCAGTGGTTTGTAAACATCCAGCTAGTTACATGTGCAAAGATCTCTTGGAAACAACCAGCTCTCAGAATGACCTATTACCAAGCCCTTGGGAACCCCAATAAGTCAAACACGGGTGAAGAGTTACTACAGAGCAACAAAAGATCTTCAGAAAACTTAAGAACATTTGTTCCCTCAAATGCTTGCTGATTGAAGAGAACTATATTCCCAGTTCCTGATACTGCCCTGTACTGCTCAAGCCTCCAGTGTGCCTTCAGACTTCATCTTCCCTTGAGTACTATTCACAACCTTCCACAGCAGTGTGACAAATGGTGTAACTCTCCCTGCTATCTCCACAAATGACAATGAAACAGACCTCCTTTATGAAGATCACATCACTGTTACAACAAAATTACGACAATATACATAATCATAAGAGCTGTAGTTTTTGTATTTGAAACTGCACAAGTATAAAAAAATAAGGGGCGGCTTATGCCATCTGTGCAACTGCTTTCTGCTAACTGCTGACCTACACTTGTGTATGCCTACACACTAGAGGCCCAGGAGCTATTCTGCTGGTGAACAAGTAATCCCATAAGAATTAGCAAGACATGGAAATGTTTATGATGCTTAGCATGCTGTGAAACTGCTTCTGTTCAAGACCCAAGGACTGGATCCCAGGTAAGAAGAGATCTGGAATCAAGCATCAAGTTATTGTCAAGAAAATAGCTTATAATTGATCGTATACACAGCCTGCACCACTGATAAGAAAGCAATAAAAACTCATCTTAAAATCAAAGAGCTTTCTAAAAATACTTCCTTTTAAGACGGAAGTATCCCAGAAGTAATAGACTTGGCTCATTTCTATATTGAGAATATACTTCACAACAGAACACAACGGCATGCAATCTACATACAGAACTTAAGACAGACATGAAAAATTGTTATAAACTTGAAGCACAAAGAGCTCCAGGCTTCCAGAACTAGACAATATGGGGACGACCAACTGAATTCTTCATGATTAAAAAGATTTAAACAGAATTTCAGAAATAGTGCAGATTCGGTAAAATACAAATTGCTTTCATCATCCCCATCCCCAAAATTTTAAAGCTTTAATGTTAAAAATTAAGTGCCTTCAGGAAAAAATTTAAAAACCTGTTATGGGCCTATCTTCTATCCACACAGATCATCTTTAGACGGCAGCCCAGTGTGTGGGCTGAGAAACTACATATGAACATTAGAATCCCTTTCAAATGCAGCTGCTCATCAAGCTATTATACTTGCATAATCAATAATGAGCAAAACATTACATAATTTCAAATGCTTAACAATAAAAGTTTAAGGCCATCATTATAAAATCTGAAGTTCTAACAAAATATCCACTATTTCTCCAACTTTACACTTCCATACTCTTCACTGACACCCAATTCTTAAAAACATTTCTGCTGCTTTAATTAGAGGCAAAACAAACCCCAAAGTTAATCTGAAGATAACAAGGAAAACTACTGGGATGCAATACAAAGGGGTTTTTTTGAAGCAGAACACAGCTGTTGAACATTAATAAACCCATGAGGAGTTGTCAAGATCATAAATCCAGCTGGTGAGGAATTGCTCATAGAAAAGAGGAAAAAAAAAAAAATCACAATGCAGTATCAGTAAGAATAGGCATTTTAAAGATTTAAAGATCACCCTAAAACATGCCACCCCAAGACAGTTTTATACTAGTCCCAGATCTTCAGAGCAAAACTAGAATTAACAGTATTCATTTATTCACACCACTTTTAGGTAACTATTTATCTGTTAATTCAAATCTGTAATTTAACAATTAAAGTTGTCTGAATGGCTGCCAAAGCATCCTAACATCCAATTTCAAACATGCTTACTGGTTGTTGGAAGGAATATATTTATTCCAGGGGATTTAAAAAAAAAAAAAAAAAAGAATAAAATAAAGAAAAAAAATCACCACACAAAAACACAAGCAAACAAAACCACTTTCTAACTACTCTGAAATCCCCCAGAGTGCAGAAGACTCTACTGGATAAACACAGCACGCTTTTTTGGCCACAGAGGTGCACACAGACACCCTCAAATAGTCTCAGTACCCAACCAGAAAAGTTCTAAGCAACCTGCTCACACCTCACCACTGATCCTGCCCTGAGGAGAAAGAGATCTCTTTGAAGCGCCTTTTCAGTCGAATAATTCTGTTATTTCTCAGGCAGATAACAACCAAACTCAAGCTGAACTTCTGAAGAGACAATCACAGGAACTTGCCCTCCACACCCTCCTCTGGGAAATTCTCTCCCACCAGGCAGTAGGGTCTCTCAGGGGAGCCTGCTAGTTGCTTGCTCTACTTCCAGTACACAGACAACTTTGCAAACAGCACTCACAGTCCTTCCACAGCATGTAAACCAACATTCAAGTGATCAAGTATGAAGTTTTCTTACTTTACTTTTTAAAAGCATCTTCAGAACCATTCTCCCACTACACAAGTTAATTGCCACAAGTACTTTTAATTTACAGAGCAACCTGTGCTGCAGTCCACTGTCAACTCCAAAGTTTTCAAGAAATCAAAGAACTGAACAGAATCAGTAAAACATGTTGAGAAACATGCATGAATCATTCATACATAAACCCTGAAGTTCATGCCAAACCATAAAGCGCATTCCCTTTCCACATTTACATTCACTGTTCTTTCCTTAGTTTCTCCCTCAAATTATACTTCAAATGCACTTTTCCTACTATGCATCACTACATCACTATTTTATCATTTTAGCTGATTCTACCACAAATATATTACACTACCAAACTGTCTCACTGCATTATGGATACTCTTTTCTCTCACATGTTACCCAGGTAGTTCTCTAGGCATACTGCATATTCATCTCTTTCTATTGCCTATTGTGTTTCATTTTCGAACTGAAGTATTTAGGAGCCACCCTAATTCCAGCTGTTCCCCATGAATGACTCATTTACTGGAACCGGCAAGAATTCACTCAAATGCAAAAAGCACCCAGAAGACCGTAGCTGCTTTTGTCACACTAAGCAACCACCAAAGTGATAATGTGTATAAACTGCAGCCTCAGACATGTAATTTCTATGCAGTGCAAAATACACTGAACACAAGTGAAAGTACTCTCCAGTCCAGCACAGTCTTCAGCATTTCAGATGTGCTTTCTAAGCTAGAACATAAATCATAAACAATTCAGCTTATGCATTGTCCAAACTTGTATTTCAGTTGCAAAAGAAATACCTTAAGCAGATTTGTATCTGGACAGCAAGATAATGATGTGCTCTCTCAAGAAAAAGCTAGGCTAAATCATATTACACAGGACTAGAGTATCAGAACAACTCATTCAAAATGGAAAAGCCTGCACAGATTTTGTAAATAGACTGTGCCTTAAAAAATTCCTGGAGTTCTCAAAAAAACATGCATGGATAAAAGAGGGCACATTAATAAGCCTTCTGAGAATTCAAGTAAACATACTGAAGGACCCTCACCAAACGCTCTTAAAAAAACAGAAAAAATAAACAAAACCAAACAACCCACAAACTAAGCAACCAAACCTAATCTGTTTCCACAACTGAGGAAAGTTACCAGATGAGTCCCAGGGCCCTGTCCCAATGCTTGTGTAGTTCAACGTATTCATAACCAAGCTGGAAAAAAGCTGAAAGCAAAGTAACAGCGTTCACTGATGACAAAAACCAATTCACATTAGAAAAGTTATATGGTAATAGTGAAGAACATCAGAAGCTGACGGAATCAGTAAAACAATCTAAGTGGCAGATTAAAATTAATGTAGATAAATTTAACTAATGCAAACATGGAAAAAAAATTAATTCCACATACAGGATGACTATTATTTAGTAATGTGATCCTAGAGAAAACGGTTCCATGAAAGACACCAGTTTAGCAAGTGGCTGACAAAAAAGTATTCAAAGATCTACCATGTTAGAAAAAGTATTATCATTACATTGCTGCATAAACATGTAATATGCCTGTCCTAGCCCTCTGCTTCTGGTGTGCTAACCATTTTTATTAGATCTCCCTCTTATTCCATGACTGCTTGTTTTGTTCAGAAGCTTGAAGCAATACACATTGTTTAATAGCATATTTTACAGAAGCACAAGAGGCTCACAGAAGGACAAAGACCATTTGCTAAAGGTATAGAAGAATGCTGAAGTAAGCTCCTCCAAGCTGTAGCTGAAACATCTGCAGAAAGATACAACTGGGATTTACAGAAATTGGAGGGACATGAAGGGCATGAAGAGAAAACAATTGTCACTGCCTTAAGCTAAAATACGAGAAAATTAGTAAAGTGGGACCAAACACACGAAGTCAAAATTGGAATGTCCTGTCGGTGTCCAAAACGTTTTGCCACTTTTTTTTTTTTCTCCTGGGAACACATTCCTGTAAACTGGACAAGTTTAAGAAGCAGGATTCTGAATAACATAAACATGAGAACACCATTTCTGCTTCAGTCTTTGAAGCTAAGGCCATCAAGGGTCCCAGAGACCAATCAAGCACCCCAGAGAACAATAACCATACACCCTGACACATTCTGAAAACTTCGCTTTAGACAGTACTGCACTGCCTAATTAAAACACTTACAGAAATAATACATAACCAGCATATTATGCTACACCCAATTGCCAGCTGATTTAAATATGGCTGAAGTTTTCTTCCTAAAATGTAGAGAGATGCATGACACCGAGAAGTAACTAAAAAGCACAGACTGCTTAGTTGATACACATGCTTCTCCATGGCACAGATAACTGCTCAAGCTCATTGCCCAGTGGTTAAGTTTGGATCTTCACCACTAAAGTATCAAGCCCTATTTATACAATTAAATTTCTATTGCTCTAGCCTAGCATACTTTCTTCTAGACACAAAACCTTTCAAACTGCTAAAACATGGAGGATCAGTAACACAAACTTAGTACAGCTGAAGTGCCCTCTTAGCATGAATAGAAGCAAGAGAGATTTGGTTTTACAGAAAGCAGTTAACCACTCCTGGCAATGGTTCAGAGTTCAGACTCAGTGTTAATTTAACATGATGGGAAGATTCTGAATGACATTGGCAACCCTGAGAAGGCAACACAGTTTCTCTCTTATTATTCAGATTTAATAGGGAAAATAATTTTTGTGGGGAAAACAATACTGTTCCACAAAGGACTGGTGGAACAATACTCTTCCACCCAAACTGCCAACTTCAACAATGTACTTACTACTGGCAACTCAATTTCCAAGCCAAAAATTTAAAAAAAATAACTTCATGGACTGAAAGGTGTTTTGGTAAAGTCTCATGACATTTAATCAAACTGCCTCAATTTCACCGTGCTATGTCTTTCTTTGAAGCATTAAAAAGAAAAATAATAGCAGAAAGGGTAAAAACCTGTAATTCTGGTAAGTATACCAACTGTGCTCTGCTGTTTAAAACAGTTTAAGGCATACAGGCTGGCAAACTTCCAAGATATACAGTTCTGACCTTCAGAATGCATTCATTATGCTTCTAAAAAAACACAGAGGTACTGGGCTTCACAACAGCTGAGGCATTTTACAGTGTCCAAGAACATGAAACTAACGTCTGGTTAATTCTCAAAGAGGTATATAGGTGTGTTTTATCCTCAGATATCCTATCTGGGGACTTCTCCCATAAGAGCACTTATTTAGATAGAACAGTATACTGTATTTTACTAGAAAGCTTCCCTACTATGGCATTATTTTACTGACAATAGGTTGCATAGAAATGAAGTACGTGGTATGAAAATTCTGAGTGTCATGCTAAGTTCTATACTACCAGTGTTCATAATTCAGATAGAACAGATAGAACAAGATAGAACAAGATAGAACAAAATGTCCGTGGCATCATTACTTCAATTTCTGAAGCTCACTGAAATCGAAGTAACACAGCCAACAGAAACTGATTTGAGTGAAATTTACTTAAACATACTACTATTCTTATTAGTTTTGAGCCAGTAACTCAATTAATAAAAACTCATTTGCCTGGCATTTATATTTTAGTTCTTCACTTCAGTCAAGCCAATGTATTCAACAGAGTGAAGTTAGGTACAGATAAATGAACAAGATAGAAGCTTGCTACTCCTAAGCTGGAGGGCTAAAAAGTCTTGTGCAACCTGACAGACTTGGTTATACTCTTTCACACTGTCCTACTATTCGGTGTGACAGAAGAATCAGAATAAAAATTAAAACATCCTTCACAGAGCAAAGAAGTGGCTCACCCAAATGACATTTCTTTATGTCCTTCTTTGTCAGCAGCCCAAAGGGCAAGCTTCTATTTTCAAATGTCAAGGATGGGCTCCCACTGATATCAAAGAGATCTCTACAGTTACATACAAAGCCATGATCCAGCCCCTCATATTTTACTTTGTATAAGCTCTTTCAATAAAGTCTAGTTAGAGTCCTAGCAGTATGACAGCCACATGAGAATCACAGGGAGGTGCAGAAGTGCAGTAACAAAGTAAGAAACAGACTGCTCAGTCAGGAATTGTGAAGCAGACCCTATAATTGCATTACTGCTATATTAATGTGCAGAAGATAAGATTAAAGTTCCATGTCCTTCACTCTGGTAGGAGATGCATTACAGGCACATGAAGTCCCTTAAGGGTACAACTAGAAGGGAGGGGAGAACAAAATCTGAAATCATTTTATAATGATAAAATTTTCTACTAAAATTTTCAAACTGACAAACCATCATATTTTAAGTACTTAAAAGTCTTATTTTAATCCATCATATTTTAAGTACTTAAAAGTCTTATTTTAATCCTTAATCCAACTTCAGTAAACATTCCATACTTTAATAAAAAACGCAGGTTAGTGCCTCTGTCACTTACAGGTTTTTTCTCCATTTGAGTTTCACTTTTCAAAGTTAGAGAAAGAAATCAAAGTTGCTTGATTTTTTTAAAACTTATCTACCCATACCCTCCATTTCCTATTCTCTGTTAATATTTAAATAAATTTGTCTGGTTTTCCTTTACACAATGACTGCATCATCTTTACTGCTTCCACCCCATCATCCATGTCGATAAAAATGAAAACTTACATTTTTTAACTAAAAAGTTAACAGGCTTCTTCTAGAGTTACTTTCCTATTCAGTCTTAAGACTGTCTTCCTGTATCTTACAGTAAAGTAACAGTATCTTACGTACCTACCGTTATAAACAGGAGAGTACACAAACCTAGAACAACAAATACACCATACAGCATACATCAGTCACACTTCTTGAAGAAGTCCAGCCTGCTAAAAAGCAGGAAGGCATAACCATTTCTAAAAGAGAACTGAAAGACTCAAATACAAAAGTGATCCTTTACAGATGTGCAGCAGATACTTTGTAATTAACTTGCACAAAATAACTTGACTAATGAATTCCATAGAACTTCTTTTGTTTTCAAATCTTCTGTGGGTTAACGACTTGTTAAAAGTACCTTAACCCCTTCATCAGAGATGAGTAAGGGAAAAAGAACCTACTGATATCAAATAGATGGGTTTCAATATTTATTTATTTATTTACATTTTTGAGGTTTAGTCATATCACCACATTAATGCTGGGCCATTAATTCTCAACTAAAGATATCATAAGTTCATTCACTTCACATTAACATAAAACAGTAAACTACTGCCTGTCCAATAGCAGAGATGCTTATCGTTGGGAGGTTAGGTGGCACAGGTAGCAGATGTTGGTTCCCTCACACAAACTTCCAGAAGGAGCAGTACCTGCAGCATATCCGAGTCTGAGCAAACTAATACTAAATACATTATTCAGGAACACCCTAACATGAATGCAGTCTAACAAAAAATATTAATAGGTGGTAAGTCGGGTTGCAAATAAAACTTATGTGATTTCAACTTGCCAGAAGATTTATCACGGCAAGGCTTTGCCTAGTTTTCTGTCTGTACCCCTTCAAAACCCACATGTGACAGGATCATCCGTTTTGTTACTTCGCTGTTTTGTTACTCCTGGGTTCCTCTACTCCCATTCTGCGCTGGGATCACTGCCAACAAACAGGGTGGGCTGTACGATCTCTGATCCACGAAACAACTCACCCGTCCCCACCTACAGCAGAAAGTTCAGGAGGTGTCATCTCAGATCGGTTTCAAAAGCATCTCATGAGCATGCACGCACAAAGTGGAAGGCCTAAGCTACTCAAAAGACGTTTGTGCTGGGAAGTAATTACGGTTCGCTCCCACACAAACACAACTTCGGATGCTTTCAAGTGCACAGACTACCCCTTTCCAGCTCCTTTTATTTCCACAAAATCATATTAATGCTTAATGTGGTGGGAAGCGACGAAACGGAAAGAGCAGCAAGTTATTAAAACTGCGTGGCAACGATATGGTTTTAGTTCACCAAGAGGCACTTCGTAGAACTCCGAAGGAAATCTAAGCTTTACTTACAGGCTCCTCGGATTTGTATGTTTTAAAAGAAAGTTTATTTACAGCCATCTGCTCCCAGGTGTCGCCTCTGCCCGGGATGACCTAGCAACGAAACGTCGAAGCTAGCACAGACCAGGGGCTGGCACAGGAAGTGGAGCGGACGAAGGGGAACCCCGAGCCGGTCCGACCCCAGGTGCCGCCAGGGCAGCCGGCAGGAACCCGGTGCCCCGCCGCACCCCAACTTCCACAAGGCTTCCGGGACGGCGGGGACACCCGGACGCCGCTCTCGGGGGCAGCTGGCTCCCCACGGGTGGGGAGGCCCAGCGGGACAGGCCGGGTCGCTCTGTCCCTCGCAAATCCCAGCGCCCCTAGCCCCGCCCCGCACTTACCGCGCCGCTGCTGCCCGCCTTCAGGCTGCCCCTCTTCACCAGCATGATGCGGCCGTCTCGCCCGGCGGCACCGCAGCCCTCCCTCGCCGCCTCCGCCTCCTCCGCCGCCGCTGCCTCCTCCTCTTCTTCCCCCCGGGCTGGATCTGGCGGCGGCTCCGGCTCGGGGTTCATCCCGCTCTCACCATCCTCCCGCAGCCGCGGCGCCCGAGGAGCGCCAGGGGCGGGGAGAGGCGTGGCAGGGAGGGTTGGAGGCCCCACCCGCGCCGCGTGCACGGGGCACCGCCTCCGGGATCACGTGACCCCGCGGCCCCGGCCCGGTCCGGCCGCGGAACTGCTCCCTAGCGGCCGGAAACCGCGCGAAAGCCTCTCGGGGAATGGTCTTCCGTCGAGCGTGTGGTGTGGCGGGCGCAAACCTGGCTGGGTCCTTCGCTACCAGGCAGGTGCAATTGGAAGCTCAGTGTCCTCTTAAGTACTACGAGGGCAGCCGATTATGAGAAGTATCACAAGATTTCATAAGAAGTCAGCTGACCAAATGTGCACAGATGGAGAACTTTGAGATAATAAAGATTATGGCTACTAACAGTGAAAAATGAATGCATCGCGCTAGCTGCCCATCCAGAGTGTGCTGTTCACCGGACAGCTGAATATGGCCCGTGCATGTCCGATGCTGAGAGGGTTTCACCCTGGAAACCTTACTTCAGCCTTGACACGTTATTGGGCCTTTGTTTTCCTTGGTACCTCAGGTGTCCTGTGCTGCTAACTACCAAGCTGTTTATAGTTTAGGAGCTTCTCATTTTGCTGGAATAAGAAGTTTTAATTTAAAAATAAATTTACCATGTGCTGTGTATATCAGGCTATATCCTTGATGGGTATAGTGCATAGTGGAAGTTGATCTATTAGGGTATCTTACACCACAATTTAACAAGAATTCTCTTTTAGCAAAGTAGCATGCGTTGACTTGAACGCCTTCCTGTAGGTGATATTTTTTTGAAACTCTGTTTTGCTTAAAGAAGACATTGGTATTTTAAGAGCAACATTGGAATATCATGAGCTAAATGGATAATGCAAAATTATCTTTTTTATTATACAGGCATTAGTGAATCGACACATAGTCTTTAAAATTAATTTTGCTAGCCAGCTCGAGGAAATACTTGTTGAAAATTCATTCTTTCCACTTCTTTTGTTCTCTTACCCTAGAAGTTACAAATATTTCATTTCTTCAAAAGTAGTCATCTATTACTTTGAAATACAGCAATATTTTTTGCTCTTTTGAAGACCTGACCATTTTTCTATTAACTTGTAAACAAAGAGGCTTCATCCCTTACAGTGTTGGGTGTTCTGGTCGTTGGTTTTTTTTTTGTTAACCAACAGACTTCAAAATACTGAGGGTTTTTTTAAATTAATTCAAACGCCTTCCTCTGTTAGAAAGTTATGAATACATAAGCTTAATATATCAGGTTTTGTAGGCAGACAGATTTACGGCTAGCACATCTGGTAGCAACCACATCCACCTTATCTGTCCTGTAGACTCTTGGCAACTGTACAGCTCTGTTGTGTAAATGCCTATGAATGTAACTTGCAACTGTCCAGGCTTACATGCTTAAAAGAAATTTTGTGTAATTCTCTGGTCCACAGCTGCAGGATATGGATTATTTCCCACTTTTGGCTAGTAGTTGTAGAAGTGGATTTGAGTTTGATCTGCCTGTAGTTTATGTACTGCCATAAGAGTGCTCAAAAATTTTTGATGGTTTTGTGTCAGATTTATCTGTGCAATGATGAAGATAGAGTTCCATAATTTCAATTAATAGCTATCAAGTAGATTATATGTAAATATGATAGTTAGTATTCAGGAACATAGTGTCATTCACTGCAAATTAAAGAAGGTGGTATGCACATTTGCCTTTTATTTTTTAAAGGGATACATTCAGGGGGAGATATCACTAGGTTTTCTGCTCAATGCAGTCTTGGGGTACTTCTTTACAAGGTGCTTTATTGTTAAGTGCATGAAAATATTGTAGCTAATTTAAGCAAACATAGGTAAATGTCCCTTTAAACTATTAAAATGTCATTGCTAATGAGTAGCAAGAGTTATTGTTGAGTTGTTAGTGCATCAGAGAAGACCTGGAACGTTAGTATGCAGATGTTTTCAAAAGTCATATTCTTGATGAATTGTGGTAACTAGTTGGCTTGGATGATTTTCTCTCTTGCTTGATGTAAAATTACCTCATAGCAGGGGAAGGGACTAGGGAAAAGTCAGCTGAGCATTAGCATTTCCTATCTGGTATTTCAATTTCTATATCAATTACAAAAAAGTCGAATAGTATAACAACTATTGCAAAATGTAGGATGCACAATAGCACCACTTAATGTTGATTAGAGGCACATGGCTGTTTGATCATCAACTTGACAAAGCTATTAAAGTAATCTCCGTAATTAATTTAAAATGCAAGAATTATAGAATCATAGATTCATAGAATAGTTTGGGTTGGAAAGGACCTTTAAAGGTCATCTAATACCCCCCCCCTGCAATGAGCAGGGACACCTTCAGCTAAGTCAAGTTGCTCAGAGCACCATCCAACCTGATCTTAAATGGTACCAGGGATGGGACATTTACCGCCCTCTGGGCCACCTGTACCAGTGCCTCACCTCCCTCATTGTTAAAAAAATTCTTCCGTGTATGTAGTCTGAATCTCCCCTCTTTTAGTTTAAAACCATTACCCCTTGTCCTGTCAAAACAGGGCCTGCTAAAAAATCTGTCTCCATCTTTTGTATAAGCCCCCTTTAAGTACTGAAAGACTGCAATAAGATCTCACTGCAGCCTTCTCTTCCAGACTGAACAATTCAAGCATTTTCTCATCATTTCTGTGGCCGTCCTCTGAATTCACTTCAGCTTCAGCTGCACCTTGGCCTTCCTGGCCCCATCTGTGCACAACTGGACAGTGTCTCTATACTCTTTCCAGCATACCTGCTGCTTCTTCCACAGTATCACAGTATCACAGTATGTTAGAGATTGGAAGGGACCTCGAAAGATCATCTAGTCAAATCCCCCTGCCGGAGCAGGAGCACCTAGATAATGTTACACAGGAATGCGTCCAGGCGGGTTTTGAATGTCTCCAGGGAAGGAGACTCCACAACCTCCCTGGGCAGCCTGTTCCAGTGTTCCGTCACCCTCACTGAGAAGAAGTTTCCTCTCAAGTTTAAGTGGAACCTCTTGTGTTCCAGTTTGTACCCATTACTCCTTGTCCTATCATTGTTTGCCACTGAGTAGAGCCTGGCTCCGTCCTCGTGACACTCCCCCTTTATATATTTATATACACTTATAAGGTCACCCCTCAGTCTCCTCTTCTCCAAACTATAGAGACCCAGCTCCCTCAGTCTTTCCTCATAAGGGAGATGTTCCACTCCCTTAATCATCTTCGTTGCCCTGCGCTGGACTCTCTCCAGCAGCTCCCTGTCCTTCTTGAACTGAGGGGCCCAGAACTGGACACAATATTCCAGATGCGGTCTCACCAGGGCAGAGTAGAGGGGAAGGAGGACCTCTCTCGACCTACTAACCACCGCCCTTCTAATACACCCCAGGATGCCATTGGCCTTCTTAGCCACAAGGGCACAGTGTTGGCTCATGGTCATCCTGTTGTCCACTAGGACCCCCAGGTCCCTCTCCCCTACACTGCTCTCTAACAGGTCGTTCCCCAACCTATACTGGAACCTGGGGTTGTTCCTGCCCAGATGCAGGACTCTACACTTTCCCTTGTTATATTTCATCAAGTTACTCCCTGCCCAACTCTCCAGCCTGTCCAGGTCTCGCTGGGTGGCAGCACAGCCTTCTGGCGTATCAGCCACTCCTCCCAGCTTAGTGTCATCAGCAAACTTGCTGATAGTACACTCAATTCCCTCATCTAAATCATTGATGAATATATTAAATAATACCGGTCCCAGTACTGACCCTTGAGGCACTCCACTAGTTACAGGCCTCCAACTAGACTCAGCCCCATAGACTACAACTCTCTGGCTTCTGTCCTTCAGCCAGTTCACAGTTCACCTCACTACCTGATCATCCAGTCCACACTTCCTCATTTTAGCTGTGAGGATGATGTGGGAGACTGTGTCAAATGCTTTGCTGAGGTCAAGGTAGACCACATCCACCGCTCTGCCATCATCCATCCACCATGTTATTTCCTCATAAAAGGCTAAGAGATTGGTCAAACATGATTTCCCCCTGGTGAAGCCATGTTGACTGCCCCTCATAACCTTCTTATCCTTGATATGCCTTAAGATGGTACCAAGGATAAGGTGTTCCATCACTTTCCCAGGGATGGAGGTGAGGCTGACCGGTCTATAGTTACCCGGGTCCTCCTTCTTGCCCTTTTTGAAGACTGGAGTGACATTTGCTTTCCTCCAGTCCTCAGGCACCTCTCCCGTTTCCCAAGACTTGGTAAAGATGATGGAGAGTGGCCTAGCAATGACTTCCGCCAGTTCCCTCAGCACCCGCGGGTGCATCCCATCTGGACCCATGGATTTATGGATGTCCAGATTGCTCAACTGGTCTCTAACCCATTCCTCATCGACTAAGGCAAACCGCTCCGTCGACCTGACTTCATCTAAGGTCTCAGGGGTACAGGGCTCTTCAGGACTGCCCGCAGCATCTGTATTTATTCTTGACCTTTAGATTGACCAGCAGGTCTTGATGTAGACATGCCAATCTCTTCCCTTCCTTTCCTGATTTCTCACACATGGAGATTAAGAGCTTTGTGGAAAGTGTCCTTAAGGATCTGACAGCTCTGTTCTGTTCCCCCATCCCTAAGGGTGGTTTCCCAGTGGATCCTATTGGCTAAATTCTCTCCTAAAATTCAGGGTCCTGACTTTACTCTTTTACTGAGCCATATCCCTCAGGACTGGGAACTCCACCAGTGCAAGTGGTGAAATCTCAGAAATTATTTTACCAATCCTTTGGCAAGGCAGAGGGCTTGTGTAATAAGGGCTGTTTATATGATTGTGTAATAAGACATGTATTAGTAAGCATGCAAGACAAAATTGTAAAATCTGATTATCTAAAAGTGATCACCTTCAAGCAAATGGCCAGACTATCACCTGTGTTGAGAAAATACAGCTACCTTTGATATCACCAGAGAAAAAGGCAAGTCAATACCTTCCATCACATTCAACTCCAGTGAATGCCACAGATGCTTAGAACCCAGTGGGACAAAGATATTGGTAGTAGATGCAACTTTTAGGCATATACAGTTTAAAAAAACTCACAACCTGTCTTTAAATGAAAGGCCTAGAATTTCATTTAAATTAAAGGCCTAGATTTCTAACCATACTTTTATTGATTTAATTAAAGTGGTTATTTATGCATAGTCACATATGTCATTAAGTATAAGATACAGGAGTTAGCTGAATAATCCGATTATTAAGCAACATATCAATTTAGATCATAATATAATGGCTTTAAGCTAAAAGAGGGGAGATTCAGGCTGGATGTGAGAAAAAAATTCTTTACAATGAGAGTGGTAAAATACTGACACAGACTGGCCAGAGAACTGGTGGATGCGCCATCCCTGGAGACATTGAGGGCCAGGCTGGATGTGGCTCTGGGTAACCTGATGTAGTTAAAGATGGCTTATTGCAGGGGAGTTGGACTAGGAGACCTTTGAAGGTCCCTTGCAACCCAAACTATTCTATGATAGTCTGCCAAATCTGTGGGACAGTATTGAAAGTAAGCCCATTATTATGATCTCAGAGTTACCTCTTTGGAGAATTAAGGGAACCAGAACACCTATTCATAAGTCAAAATGGAATATGCTTTCAGTCTGAAGAGGGGTATTACCATCAAGGAGAATGCATACACAAGCAACAGAGGAAATCTTGCAGGCTTACAGCAGTGCTTAAAAAAAATTGGACCACTGTTTAGAGACCCAGAAATTCATTTAGCTGATTTATGATCAGAAATGAGTTAGCAGACAGTTTCACTAGGTTCTTCTGTCTTCATTTACTCTGTAAGGACATAACAGGTACACCAATGCTTCAGGCATGCAGCAAGGTTGACACTGATACCATATTTCCAAGGCATTCACACGCCTGTCATTGTGCTAGGCCTTAGCATGTGTTTCTATCGTGGGATCAGTTGGTAATCAAAGGAAAAGAACCATTGTTTTTAAAATCACCACATTATCAAAAAACAGCTTCATCAAGTGAGATCCAGGTTGTGACAAATAAAGGACATTTTCAATTATTATTGTTCTTTATTTTAAAATTGACTCTACTATATCATCTATGCATATCTCCTGTGCTTTTATGGGGTTTAGTAGTAGAAACTACTAAATTAAAATAAATAAAACTAAACTAAATAAATAAAATAAAAAGTAGAATTATTAAAAAAAAAAAAACACAACAGGTTAAAATGCTGAAGAATCCTTATCAGCAGGAACTGGAAGGTTAGTTACTGGTGCTAGGCTTGAAACTCAAGTGCAAGTGTTCAAACTTAAACAGAAAAAACAAGATGGTGTTTGACCTTTATCAGCAGAGAGCCTATTCCATTTAAGCTGGGCTCTGGATGAATTTACTACCTACACTTGAGGGACGGAAATCAAAACTCGGATTTAACTGTAGTGGGCGCTACTTACTCACTTTATATTATAGTAGTGGCAACTGCAAATGCCTGCAGTTCAACAGTTCACAGCAGCTTGTATAATTTTATATGAAACACAGAATATAGGAGAGTCAACTTGAAGTAAAAAAAAAAAAAAAATGCCAAGAAGACAGAATAGATTTAAACCTGAATTTGCTCAAGAAACACAAAATGTGACTAGCAAAAATTCCAGTGTATGTAGCAAACCATGTAGTTGCTGCAATTTCAGCTAGTGTTGCACTTTTCCAGTTAAATCTATTTGTTGCTGGTGCTGCTGTTCCTCTGCTTCTGCAGGATGAAGCAAAAGTTTATTGAGCTGTTGCTTGGCCTCAAGCTTACTACTAGAGTAGTAGAAAAGACATCCTTACTGTGTTGTCTTGTCTACATCTCTGAACTTACATATTGTGTGTGTCACCAATTAAGGAAAAATTCAATTCTCACCTTTTTATGCTTTTACTAAAACAATAGAATATGAACTCTAGCAGTGATTTAAGATGTTTGAAGGGGGCTGGAGGTTGGGGCATTCACAGAGCTTCACTTCGAATGACAGATTCATATATTGCCAGGCTCTGCAGAGCAGTGTTTGGTAACTTCCTGCAACAGACATGGTCGTAGCTGCTACAGCTGCTTGCCCCTTCACTCAGATTTCCCATGGAGGTGTTCCATTCAGAAAGTAACTAGCTCCAGGTTTCAGTTTCTCATGCATGATCATATAAATACCTTGCAATAGCTTTTTTTTTGGTGGAATATTAATACTATTCTATAAATAATCTCTTTATTTTGAAACCCTGCTTTCAGTCTGAAGAAAAGAGCTCTCAAAAGTATTTACCAGACAAAAGCTATCACTAGTAGTACCTTGTGATTAACAAGTCACATTTTAAAGAGCCAACCTAATGAATGAAAATGAATGTGTAAACTCACAGCATACATAATAAGTAAATCCATACAAGTTGCATCTACAGCAAAACTGCAAGTTCTGGTGGTACAGCCTATTACAGGTTTTCAAGAAACTTAGACATTAACATGTACCTCCAGTACAGAGCATGCTAACCTTTAGTAGAATCAGTTATTTATTTCCCTTGCAACTGTGTTTACACCTGTATCTTAATTCAGAATTCCTCCTTGGGTAGTTATTTGGTTCTACTTCATGGTTCTTTTACAGTTTTTTTATCTTTATATTGAATATGCAGCCTTGAACTTTGCCTTCAGGGCTTCAGAAAAGGCTAAAAGCCCAAAACAGTCCTAAAACTGCTAAAGTATACAGAAATTTAGAGTATCTTTAGAAACCTTTTTCCTTCTACAGAGAATTGGAGTTTGCTATAATTTTGCACAGATTTAATAGGAAAGAAACAAAAAGCAGACATTTTGCACATGTTCCTCTTTCCTACTTGCAGTTCACGTAGTAGGTACTGCAGCAGCATCAACTCTGCTTTGTGTTGCTTTATCTTCAAAAAGCAGGTCAATAAAGGCAATGCCTTGTCCAAGGACTAAAACTGCTGTTTCGGGGTCCAGTTAGAAGTATTCTTTTCCACAGTTCCCCATGAGGGGGTAGGGGAAAGGGAGAGAGGAGGAGTAAAAAACCCCAGGCAAGTATATTTTAACCCTTTTCAAACAAATGAAGAAGTACTCAGTTCCCAAAGTGACAGCACTTACTGCTCCTTTCCTTCCTGATCAAATTGAAAGGCCTGTCTGTTATTTCCTTTTACGAGTAGCAACTTTTGTGGATACAAGCAGAGAGTTTCATGTCCATTTGGCACATAAAACATGTTTCCCTTTTCCGATGGGAATTTCAGACTTGTGTTCTCTCTGCTAGAAAGGTAGGTACACATTTTATGTCACAGTAGACCTGACTTGCCTCCAAGATCCCTGAGGATCCAAAGAACTGAACCTGGTATTTTGTACAAACCAGTATGATTTGTAGGCTACACCTCAGGACTTTGCCTGATGATAATAATTCTTCCCCTTAGTGGAAGCATAAGACAACATGTCCTGAAAACTATGGAGGCATAACTTTAAGTACTGCCAGCCGAACATCTCATTGGTGGCATGAGGATGCCAATATGGACCTCTCTAAGCATCTGTGTGTGGTTTGTAATTGTCTCCCTTGCCATTCTCCCTCCAACAGGCCTCCCACTCACCTAATTCCAGACGCTATCTGTATTTTCTTTCTGCAGTTGGAAGCTCATTAGTACAGCTGCAGTATTACTTAGCCTATTGTCTGTAAGTCACATGTTACTCATAAGGCAGGAGAAGATAATCCATAAAAGCATTGCATTCAGAGAAACAGCAAGTGCCATGGAGGAAAGTCGGGAGCTACTTCATGATTGCTGTGGGTATCTTCTGGCATCCAAACCCAAGTGTCACATTCTTTTTTTGCTATTCTGCACTTAATTATTTGTAATTTTTAGCTGAAACACAATTTTGTATGGTAATAAATATTTATTTACATACATTATACATCAGTGCTTGGCTTTCTTGACTGCTGCTTAACAGTAGCAGTGTGCATGTGTATGTGTACTTTTAAAAGGTTAGGTGATCTATATTAGAAATATTGAGGAACATTGAGGTAAGGGAATAAAATTTAGATGACGCAGTGTGAGGTTTCCATCTGTGAATAAGCTAGAGACTGTGGTTCTGTAATTACATTGGTATGTTCCTCACCATTTTTCTAGTGCAATACACTGCACTAAGGTGAAGCAGAGCATTTGCTCATGCAGCTGTCTCTAAGCTCAACAAAGCTCTGCTCTGTGTCAGGCATCTCAGGAAATGCACATCCACAGAACTGCATATGCCTTAGTGCAGTAAACAATGTGAGTGCTAACTGGAAACACACCACAGAAAACATCTCACAGCAAAAGATGGCATTTGTTAACGATTTTGGAATCATTTGTAAGGTTCCTTAACATTACCCTTTGTTTATGTCACTGTCTTCACTCTTGCACAGGCTTTTCCCATATAGAGCAAATTACTTTTCTGGGGAAACATACATTCTTAAAGAAAAATGGAATTTTTAATCTGAAAAGAAACCAGAACATTTTGCAACTTGTAAGAATACTAAAGCTCTTTAGAAAATCAGGTAACAAAAACTTAGCATTCCTACAAAGTTGCTTAGTGTTATTTCCTTTTAAAAGATTAGGAGAGTGAGAAACAGAGCTGGTTTTGTGGTTTTGCATGATTAAGGTTAGATAAGGCCCAGAAGTTGTAAGCCTTGATTCTCAGCACTCCCATTTGGACTCTGCATGTACTTGTCATTATTTCATAAATAGAAGAATTATAGTAAGTACGTAAAACTCATGACTGTTTTCTGTTTTCAGAAATATTTTGTTTCTTGGAATTGGTTTCATGTGGTGCAGCCAAAAAAAAAACATGAGAACATGAGAGCAAAACAGTTGCATGGCAGGGAGTCCTTAACCATGAGAGACATGTGGAAGGACTGTCAGGAAAACAGCTGACAACACTGTATTTTGCAATCATTTATATCTGAAGCACACACTTAACAATCCATGTAATCAGTATACCAGTGTCCCATTTGGCCTGTAGCAGTAATCTTTCTTTTCCACTTCCTGCAGACTTCAGTAATGGGTATAAAAAAGACACATGAGATGACTCTCACAGATTAAACTTTCTACTATCAAAGAAAGATTGATTGATGGAATTTTTCTTTCTCTACATATATATTTCTACTAGTGTATTATTATTTTATATGTAGATGCTTTAGACAGAAAATATGTCAGATACTATAGCTAGCATTTTCAAAAGCAGTGTAAGGGATCAGTATGCTAAATGGTATATGCATCCTTTCTTCTGCATACCTTTATGAAGACGCAAAATGTTTAATCAGGAAAAAGTATACAACAGTTAGAGCAGCACAGCCTTCCTTAGCAAAGGTCTCTGTAAATATACTTAAATGTAGTAGCTGCTCCAAGGCACTAAATATAAAATCTTGGTGCCAGAAAGATGGTGTAAACCATTCAGATTGGCATCCATCTAAAAATGAAAATTGTTGAAATTGATAGGAGAGGACTCATTTTGCTGATTGTTAGCTGAAGCAAACCACCAAGTTGAACTTTAACTAAACAAAACCATACATATGTCAAGAAGGAACAAAACGTTCTTTGCCTATCCAGCTCATTGAACTGGGAACCATTCCTCACAAGGTCAGAACAAGAGAAGCCAACCTAAGACCATAAAACAGAGTTCAGCCGAAGCTCAACAAAGATGCTACCACTAGGGGTCACAAAGACCCTGGAGACCCTCGCTCAAAATAAACTGCTCATGCTCTAGAGATTGGTAACCCATGTTAGAATCCTGGAATGGTTAGGGCTGGAAAGGACCTTAAGATCATTCAGTTCCAACCTGCCTGCCATGGGCAGGGACATCTCCCACCAAACCATGTCACCCAAGGCTCTCTCCAGCCTGGCCTTGAACACTGCCAGGGATGGAGCATTCACAACTTCCCTGGGCAACTCATTCCAGTGCCTCACCACCCTCACAGTAAAGAACTTCTTCCTTATATCCAATCTAAACTTCCCCTGTTTAAGTTTTAACCCGTTACTCCTTGTCCTATCACTACAGTCCCTACTGAACAGTCCCCCGTCCCCCCCCCCCAGCATCCCTGTAGGCCCCCTTCAGATACTGGAAGGCTGCTAGGAGGTCTCCGTGCAGCCTTCTCTTCTCCAGGCTGAACAGCCCCAACTTTCTCAGCCTGTCTTCAATACGGGAGGTGCTCCAGTCCCCTGATTATCCTTGTGACATTCCTCTGGACTTACTCCAACAGTTCCATGGCCTTTTTTATGTTGAGGACTGCACACAATACTCCAAGTGAGGTCTCACGAGAGCAGAGTAGAGGGGAAGGATCACCTCCTTCAACCTGCTGGTCATGCTTCTTTTGATACAGCCCAGTATGCAGTTGGCTTTCTGGGCTACAAGCAGATACCGAAGCTGTTAATTAGTTTTAGGAAGAAATTATAATATGTAGAAGATTTCTGGCAATTATAATGTAGATGTATGAAATGAATGCTTATAAGCAAGAAAATTGTAAAAATTGACAGGCACATTAGGAGGAGCTATGCCCTGTGTATCCTGCACCACAATGCATAATACCTGCTTCTTGATGCTACATTGGTGTTAAGGATTTTTATTCTCCTGACTTTTGGTGACAAAATAATACAAAAAAGAGAATGGAACAAAGTCTGGGGAAGTACAGCTAGAATCCAAATCTCTGTATTAGTCAAACTGAAGGGAAAACAACATGGTTCCATTTCAACACCACTGATGAATTACAGTTAAAAATTTTTGCATCAATTTACTTTTGCTTTCCAGTTTTGTAATCTATAATAATTCTCTTCGTAATGCACTGTAATTCTGTAAAACACTGACAGATTTATATTTTTAGTTAAGAGGCACTACCTTCTACTTTTCTTTGATTTAGAAATACTTTTCAGTTTTTGTTGTGCCTTTTTAGAAACTCGGAAGGAAAATGCACTTCATGTGTTCCTTACAAGCAAAGTCATGAACAAGCAACACTGGGGATACACACTGCTTAAAGATGTGTTATAAGGACAACACAACATTTTTTTTTCCTCAATTTATCCAGTAATGAAAGGTTTTTCTGTAATACTTCTGCATCCTGTAAAATTATTTGAGGTCTTTTTAATACAGTGAAGAGAAAGAAGAAGAAGAAAGCCTCAGATGCAAGCAGTGTTAGAACTTTCATCAGACTGCAAATGAAGCTTATTATGCCTGAATCCAGTAAGTATTTTGCATATGTGATTTGCTATAAAGACTAAATCTGAAAACATTCTGGATTTAATAGAAATTCTACTTACTAACTCAGGAACCATGTTATGAATCAGTCATTCAATCCTTATTTTATGTTTTACTGTAGTAGAAAGAAAGTTACACTTTTTTACAGGATATTCAATGCAGGATGCTGAAGATTGTCTTTCAGGAATCTACAGCTATGATCTTGATGAATACAAAGGTTCAAAATGAATGCTATTTGGAGTTTAAGGCAGTATCAAATGGAAGGGACTGGGTTTGTTGTTTTGAGGGTTTTTTTTCTTTACAAATAGCTTTTTTTTCTCAGTGCTATTTCTGTAATGCAAACTGGTGATGAGAATAGTTATCTATTCAACTTGTGCCCTTGTAGAACTCCCAATTCCATATCACCTCCAAAACATCAAAGATATATTACGAATATCATATTGATACACATTAGAATATCCTATACTGAAATACAATATTAAATACTTTTTAATGCACATTATACTTCATGGCAAAAAAAAAAAAAAAAAAAAAAAAAACAAAAACAAAAAAAAACAATTGCTTAGAATATTTCTTTACAAATCTGAAAACTGCAAAATCAGTTTGGATTCTGAAAGCATAGTGTATTATAGCATTTTTTTCCATTAAGAGAATGTTTTCAGGCATGTTAGGTACCAGAATTTAGACAGCTCTGCAGAAGTTTGTTTCTTTGTGTTATAGTAGAATGAAGATGGATATAGGAAAAGGTTAACTTTCTTTACTGGTATAGCTAGAGCTTATTTCCGAAGGAGCGTGGAGACCTACCTGGAATGCAGCTTACTTAGGAGTGCCTCTTTTAGGTGACTCCTTACTTCTTTCACTGAAGGCAGCTTGTCTCAGTGGGTGAGGTTTCTTGCTATGAACTTTCCAAATAAACAGCTAATTCTATGCCAAATGTTAGTTTTCAGGGTACAGCATTTCAGATCCCACTTCAGACTTCTTAGCTCCACGGAAGAACATAGCTCAAAACAGTGAGTGAATGCACAGGCTCAGCACAGGTCCTCTCAACAGTATCATTTTCAATGTTCATACATCTGGAACTTTAATAAATACACCTTGAAGTGTTCCCAGATGTTGTTGATAGAGGTTGGTGGGGAAAGTATCTTAATAATTTCCAAAGAATTGACATCAACATCAGGATAAACTCATTAGATTTTGAAGTATCCCCTTCTTTCATCAGGTTCCCTGAAAAAAAAAAAAACACTGAGATATTGATAATATGTGATCCAGTGACAGGACATTTCCATGGGATATTGGATATGGGATATTCTGACAGAACAGGCATGTGAACCTGAGTTGACTGTAGCTGAGGTACCCACCCACCTGCTAGACTAATGATTTATTCACTCTTTCTCTCCTCAAGAATCCCAGTTTAGGTAAATCAATATAAATGAAACAACTCTGATGGGAAAGATCAAGGCATCTATCCTAGAGCTTATAAAAAGTGCTTCATAAAAAGACACATACAAGACAAATACAGAAAACCGACACATTTTTGTATTTCCTGAAATAATGGGAAACAGAAAGAACATTGAATCAGGCAACTTCTTATCTGAAAAGATACATGCACATTATGGGCTGTTTCATGTGACAGTTATGGGTAAGACCTAGCTTCAGTCAATGCTCCAGTGTTTCCCATGGATCTGGCTTGAGAAGGGAAGAGAAAGGTCACTGCAGTTGGGTGTTGTTGAATGGACAGTTACAGGATAGGCAGTGGCATATTCATCACTGAAGCAACTGTGAAGAGGGAATAGCAAGAGAAGGGCCAGAGGGCAAAATCTGACCTGTTATGTGGTGTGTTTTGTATGTGAATGGGGTGAAGCATGGGAACTTTGAAAATAATCTAAGGGTAACTCCTACAGAGAACTTTCTTCCCTTCTCAACTTTACTGGTTTCTAAATGGATGAATGACTTATTATTACACATAGCAGGATAAGACCTGCTGAGTGTAGGTTGCTTCCTGTTGCCATGGTGATTACAAATGTTGGTTGTGTTTACTTCTCTGATCATAAGCAGCATTAAAATTTTCCAGCTTTTTCTGGTGATTATTTTATATTACATGAGCAGTGTGAGAACACGTTTTTGAGCAATAGGGCAATATACATGCTTAGGCTGACAGAAAACCTTTTGTATGTTGGGCAATTCTGTGATATCACGAACGCAACTTGCAAGCTTCTGGTACTGCAGAAAGAGCTGTGAAATTTTTTTGGTTGGCCATGTTTGTTGTTTCCAGCGGAGTGCACAGCCTGCAGAGTGTTCAGCCACCAACCTTAACTGGGTCCATTAGGACTCACTCAGAATTTTAATTTCTCTAATGTTGAGGCAGATTTGAATCGGTGCTTCATATTGATGAGAAAAAATGTATTGCTTCACTTTGCTTGTGGGTAGACAGGGAAGCAGAACATCAGTAACTTAGTTTACATTGGGGGGGGTGTATTTCCTTCTTATTACTGTTTATTTGCCTTCTGATTTTCACATCAGTCTTTGAATACAAGAATTTTGTTGGCATTATGTATGAAAGGCAACATTATGCACTTTTTTTTTTTTTAGATCCTTTACTCTGCATCCCTTGATTTTTCTTTCCACTTAATTATTATTCTGAGACTGAACAGCACAGATAACACCTACCTTATAAAGAGGTGACACAAAATTATGAAGTTCAACCAACTTGATGCATGACTGGTCACTCCATTTTTTCTGGAAAAGAAAGATGGGATTAAATTCAGGTCTCAGCCTTCATTAGACTTAAGTCCAAAAATCTGCGTTTCTGAGGAAGGAATGATAGGCAGGTAGTATTCTACAGTAATTTACTGGAATCCCAGAAATACTGTTCCTATGCAAATGCCACACACCTTTACCTAATCAGATAGAACATATACTCATAGACTCATGTTTTTATTGTATACAAAATGTTTGTGTCTAAAAATGAACTGTGGGATTTAAAAGTTAGTGGTAGGCATATGGCAAGTCACTGACTTTACTGTATAAAGGCTTACTGCCAGTACTATTAAAGAACATATAATGGGGGGGGTGGGGGGTCTTTTTAGCAAAAAGACTCTACCTCTGGGCTTGCTTTTTAAGATGTTCTGTAAGACACAATAATATGGGTTGGTTTAAATATGTTTATCTAGAACTTGCCTCTTTTTGTTACCTAAAGATAAATTGTAACAGTACCACATAAAATTTGCTAAATTGCTTCTCTCCAAAACTAATTCAAGGTTACAGCTGTATGAGCAACTTAAATAAGAGATCTTAAGCTCTCATGTCTTTATTTATTTGCATGTCTGTTCAAATCTAACTGCTTAATATTGTTTAAAATGGCTTTTGATTTCTTTCCAGATGATAGCAGAATCTCCTGCATTTTAAATATCCCAGAATCTTATAGACATAGTTTCTTCACTTCTTTTTTTCTCTCCATAGCACTTAACTCCTAACACACCGTCACAGAATCATCTGTGTTGCTCTGCCCCTTTTATTTCAATCTTTTAGTTAAGCAGCTGGTTTCTTCTGCTCCACTGTTGCAAGCAGAATCTGCTTTATTGGTTTTCCTGGACATTTTGCAACTCTACACTGTTACTTTCTACCATTTCTTTCTTATTGTCTCATTTGTCAATTGTTACTATTATCTTTAACAGTTTGTTTGCCTCCTTTCATATGATGTCTCTGCCATTCCTTCAATTTTTTTCTCTTCCAAAGCTGGTCAAGAAGGTATTAGTCTTTTCCTCAGTGATTTCTCTACGTCTCTGGAAGCAAGGGTGTCTCTAAGTTGTCAAAAACAAAAGTCAAGATAAGCTGTTATAGAATAATTAATGCATTTATATTGGCATGGAAAAATATTGATGCATTTATTATCGTATATTCACATCCACTCAGCTGCTTCCTCCATTTTCATTACATCTCCTTCTGTCCAATCCATACTCTCCCCCTCTTTCTCATCAAATACACATACATTCTGCAGGCTGTGGTCTTATTTTCATGAAGGATCCTCAATACTACCATTATATATTTTTTAGACCACCCAAGCACTCAACTTCTCATTCACTCTCCTCTTCTGTGCTGCAGCAGAATTCTTTGTGAGATTAGAAGAAGCCATCCAGAGCAATAGGTAACCGACATAGGCATGATAATCTGTTGGGTTTTTTTTCCCCAGAAAATAAAGATAATGTGGAATCTTAGAATTGCTGAGGTTGGAAGGGACCACCAGTAATCACCTGGTTCAGTGCCACTACTCAAAGACAGGTCAACTACATCAGGTTGCTCTGGATCATGTCTGGTCAGGATGTAAGTATTTCCATAGATGGAAAGTCCTCAGCCTTTCTGGGCAACTTTTTCCAGTGTTTGACTAACCTCTTACTTTTTGACAGAATGTTATGATAGTTTTGCACTTTGTAGGATGTTTGAAACACTAATGCCAACAGGATTTAATTATTATTTTATTATCTCCTCTTCTTCTATATGATTCTAGGATAATAACCTGCACCTCCCTGAACTCCCCTCAATACACATTGTCAGGGCCCGACTGGATAAAACCCAGTGTCTGGAAATACTGTTTTCATGATCCCCAGACTGAAATTAAAAGGCAAATAAGGTCAAGTACCACAATTGGTCAATGTGTTTATTATAAAAGATAATTATTATGAAAATATTATTATTATTAAAAATGTAATTATTTAGTAGTGATAGGACAGATCGGGGGGGGGGGGAGGGAAGAAAAGGACAGAAATCAAGCATTCAGAACAGATAGTGTGGGGAGATAGTCACCACCATGGATATGGATCCATCGGTGTCCCAAGGGTCCGTAGTCTGTGTTCGGTGGTGGGTGGCCACACCGGTGATTATCTTTGTCTCCTTTTATTATGTTTTAGAGAGAAGTAATACACATTCCTGGTTGATTGCTCACATCCAGTTTCGCTGGTCTTGCAGCCAGCTTTTCAACTGCGCATGTCTGTAGTCAGGCTATTTCTGCCTAACATTATTTCCTCCTAACATTATTTCCGCCTAACATAATTTCTGACTAACATTATGACTAACATTATATCCCAGCAGTTTCCCATCACCAGCAATTCTTGAGACAAGGGACAGCAAATTTTGATAAAATGAACCTTGTTTTCTCACCCTAATCCTTAAAAGAGTGGACAGTGAAATCTTACCTCAGTTCCTCACACAGCCATCTTTGAGACAATGAAATGTGATCTCACGTCCTCAAACCCATCTTCTAGACAGTGGACTCAGTTCTGCACACCCATGTTTGAGACAGTGGACCTCAGCTCTTCACACTAGTCTTTGTGACAAAGGATGGCAAAGTCTTAGATCAGTTCCTCACACAGCTACCTTTGAGACACTGAACAGTGGAATGTGATCTCAGTTTAGTCTCTCACACATGTGCACGCAGCTAAAGAAAGGTAATTAGACTATCATTTATTTCTCCAGCCACTGTGAACCTCTAGGGATCTGTGGCTAGCCATTAATGTGCTGTGAAGAAGGCAAGCCAACAAGAGGTCACTGATATTTAAAAAAAAAAAAAAAACAACAAAACAAACAAAACCCCTAACCAACAAAACCACAAAACCACACATTCACCCCAAACCAAAAAAAAAAAAAAAACACAAACAAAAAAAGAAATTTTAGACACAAATCAGAGCCCTGCAAACATAGGCAAGACGTTTTTAGTATCTCAAACATGCATGCCACCCACTGTCAAAAGGGCTGATGCAGCAAATGGGTTTTGTCCTGTCTAAGAGCAAGTTTGTGTCATTGAACCAAACTCAATGTAATTCTCTTTGGATACACCAGCCCTGTTTCCCTTCCATTCTGAAATTATGAAAGCAGAGAGGTTTTTTTTTATCTGCTTTTGTTCTTATCTTCAGTTTTTTCGTGCCAGATGATAAAGAAGCTATTAACATCACACCCCAGACACTTAAAACACAGCTCAGCTGCGGTAGGTAAAAGTGTCCATGTGTATCATGGTACAAGGAAGTGATTGATGATCTGTACATGTTCCATCAAGTAAATGAAGCTACCCTAAACTGTCTCTGTGTTTAGGAAACATGTCTCACAATGTGAAACAATATTTTTGAGTTTCAGAGTACTACCTTAGGAAAAGTTGCTGTTAAAAAGTGAAAACCTGTGTTGGCACACTCAGCAGGTGTTTTAGATGAAGAATACCACTAAAAATCATGCTCAGAAACCTTTATGCATGTGCTATATAAATATAAATTACTTAATTAGTTTCTTACTGCCCTCCATGAAATCAATACTGCATAAGACTTAAGCACATACATGTAAGTCCCCATCTTTCTGCTCATATTACGTACCAAAACACTTACTTACGCATCTAAGGAAATAAGGTACCTCAATGTATCATAGAATCGTAGAATCCTAGAATGGTTAGGGTTAGAAAGGATCTTAAGATCATTCAGTTCCAACCCGCCTGCCATGGGCAGGGACACCTGTCCTGGGTTCAGCAGTAGCAGTCATGTTTTTCCTTTGTGTTAGCTGGTGCAGTGCTGTGTTTTGACTTCTAGTTTGAGAACAGTGTTGGTGAAGCCGATGTTTTCGGTTGTTGCTAAGTGATGTATACCCTGACCAAGGACTCTGTGAGGCTCATGCTCTGCCAGGGAGGAGGGGAGGCTGTGAGGAAGCAGAGACGGGACGCCTGACCCGGGCTAGCCGGGGAGGTATTCCATACCACAGCACGTCATGCCCGGGGTGGGGGGTAACTGGGAGTTACCCGGAAGGACAGGGGCTTCCGGGTGGAACTCGTTTTCTTGGCCGGTGGTATCGTATTCTCTTCCCTTGTTATTTTCCCTTATCATTGTTTTAGCTGATAGTAGCGGTGGTGATTTGTTGCTGGACTGTTCTTGTCTCAACCCGTAGGAGTTGCACTCTCTCGATCCTCCTCCCCGTTCCTCCGGGAGCGGGGAAGGGGAGAGCCCCGGTGCAGGGTGGGGGGGGAGACGGACACGGACCTCGATTGTTGTCAGCTCGGCACCACTCACTGGAAGTGAGCGAACGAGTTACCTGACTGGGTTTAAACTACGACAACACCTCACACTAAACCATGTCACTCAAGGCTTCGTCCAACCTGGCCTTGAACACTGCCAGGGATGGAGCATTCACAACTTCCCTGGGCAACTCATTCCAGTGCCTCACCACCCTCACAATAAAGAATTTCCTTCTTATATCCAATCTAAACTTCCCCTGGTTAAGTTTTAACCCGTTACTCCTTGTCCTATCGCTACAGTCCCTAATGAACAGTCCTCCCCCAGCATCCCTATAGGCCCCCTTCAGATACTGGAAGGCTGCTAGGAGGTCTCCATGCAGCCTTCTCTTCTCCAGGCTGAACAGCCCCAACTTTCTCAGCCTGTCTTCATATGGGAGGTGCTCCATAACCCTGATCATCCTTGTGGCATTTCTCTGGACTTACTTCAACGGTTCCATGTCCTTTTTATGTTGAGGACACCAGGACTGCACACAATACTCCAAGTGAGGTCTCACAAGAATAGACAGGCAGGATTTGACCTGCTGGTCACACTCCTTTTGATGCAGCCCAGGATACAGTTGGCTTTCTGGTCTGCAAGCACACACTGAAGCCGGCTCATGTTCATTTTCTCATCAACCAACACCCCCAAGTCCTTGTCTGCAGGGCTGCTCTGAATCTCCTCTCTCCCCAACCTGTAGCTGTGCCTGGGATTGCTCGGACCCAGGTGTAGGACCTTGCACTTAGTGTGGTTAAACTTCATAAGGTTGGCATCAGCCCACCTCACAAGCATGTCAAGGTCCCTCTGGATGGCATTCCTTCCCTCCAGGGTATCAACCAAACCACACAGCTTGGTGTCATCAGCAAACTTGCTGAGGGTGCACTCAATCCCACTGTCCATGTCAGCAATGAAGATGTTAAACAAGACCAGTCCCAACACTGATCCCTGAGGGACACCACTCGTTACTGGTCTCCAGCTGGACATTGAGCCATTGACCACAACTCTTTGTGTGCGACCATCCAGCCAGTTCTTTATCCACCCAGTGCTCCATCCATCAAATTGATGTCTCTCCAATTTAGAGACAAGGATGTCGTGTGGGACAGTGTCAGACGCTTTGCACAAGTCCAGGTAGATGACATCAACTGCTCTACCCCTGTCCACCAGTTCCGTAGCCCCATCATAAAAGGCCACCAAATTGGTCAGGCAGGATTTCCCCTTAGTGAAGCCATGCTGGCTGTCACCAAGCACCTTGTTGTTTTTCATGTGCCTTAGCGTGCCTTCCAGGAGAATCTGCTCCAAGATTTTGGCAGGCACAGAGGCGAGACTGACTGGTCTGTAATTCCCCGGGTCATCCATTTTCCCCTTCTTAAAAATGGGGGTTATATTTCCCTTTTTCCAGTCATCGGGAACTTCACCTGACTGCCATGATTTTTCAAATATGATTGACAGTGCCTTAGCAGCTTCATTCACCAGCTCCTTCAGGACCCACTGATGGATTTCATCGGGTCGCGTGGACTTGTGCACGTTCAGATTCTCAATATGGTCTGGAGCCAGATCCTCTCCTACAGTGGGCCCAAGATCTTCATTCTCACAGTCCTTGAGTCTATCTTCCAAGACTTTGGTGGTGTGGTCAGAGCATTTGCTAGTGAAGACTGAGGCAAAGAAGTTGTTAAGAACCTCAGCCTTCTCCAAATCCAGGGTAGCCAGTTGTCCTCATAGCTTCCAGAAGGAGAAGTACTTAATTGTCCTCAAAAAAATAAGCATGTCAAAGTCAGAAGACCTTTTGAAAGAAGACATTTTCAGTGCTGCTTTAAATACAAATGTCAAAAAACTTGATTTTTTTTTTTTGTCATTACTGCTGCCTCCATAAGGCAGTTCTTACATAATGCCATTTTTGAACACTGCAAAATTTTTTATTCTCATAGAATAAGAAATAAGACTTCAGTTATTATCATTCTGCAGTGCACTTCTTGTAATAAGAAATAAGTGAGTGATAAATGCTCCACCAGTGTGGAAACCATTAAAAGAGACTGTACAACAAAACACAAAATTAAAGGTTACTGTGTATCATGTTTCAACAGGTAAAAAAAATTTCATTCATTCCTCAAACAACATCCTTGCTAGCTTACTTTCAGAGTGAGGCTTTTGTACAATTTAAAATTAAAGACTAAACCTCATTAAGCATGACAAAAAATATGTACAGCCTAACGCTGCTAAGCTTGCAAGTTCAGTTTGAGAAATCCTGGAAAAAAAATTTCTTCATCAGCTACTGCCATGAAAAGATGCCTGGAAGAGCTGAGCAAGGTTCTTCAGGTTCTAAAGAAGATTTGAAATGAAGATGGAATTTGCAGCCTTTGTTAGTGTTTTTGGAAGCCCCATCAAGTCGTTTTGATTTCATTCTTTTGACATGCCAATAGATGTAGCAACATATATGATAACCGTTTGTTGGAGTTTCATCAAACATAAGTCTTGCAAGTTTTGCTTAAGGGAATTTTGGAGCTCAAAAGCAATATGATTTTCTCATTTGTCTAGTAGGTGGGCAGTATTTGGATATTAATATTGATAAATGCATATGTACTTCATTAGTGGTCAAACTCATTGCAAGCTCTGTCCTCTGCACAACCTTGTGAAGGTATACCCATTCTAGCAACTTGGTTTCTCCAGAACAGGGTCTTGAAAACTGAGAACAGTAAATGGCACAAAGTATATTTCAGTTCTCTGGAGAAACTGAACAATTGTCAGTGATGAAAGGCAGATCCTTAGCTAATAAATGCTTGCTGTCAGTCACTATGGTCTTTTCTTACTTTCCTACCTCAAAGAAACTGAGCTTCTGGACAGCTCACAGGAAATTAAACTACTGCTGCTGCTGCTGCTGCTTTCTGTCTCCTACCACCTAACACTTCATTACTTGCTTGAGGGTCTTGACCTGTCATTTGAGGATTAAAGCTCTATAGAAACAAGCTAAGAGTCACTGTGGTGATTAAAATCACAGTCTCATAAGTACCTGAAATTATTGTTTCTTTCAGTGTACTATGCAAATTTTAAAACATTCCTACATACACACACGTAGACACACACAGAGTGTGTATATATGTACCTCACACAGAGGTATATATTTCAGGCAGATCTACTAAATTTAGGTCATTTACCACTTCTCATTATAACATGCCTTATAACTCCACCATACAAAATCGTGGCTTCAGTTTTAAAAGCCTTATGTCTCTCTCCCTAAGATGGCTATTTTGTTTTGTCCAGGATTTGAAATTCTGGCTTAATTCTGGCAAAACATTCTTTTTAGAGATCTTGGGTTTGGAATAGATCTTGAAATTTTATGGAAAGTCTTTCATGGGCCACAGCAACTCCATGCAAAGCTACAGTCTTGGGGAAGAGTGGCTGGAAAGCTATTCAGCGGAAAAGGACCTAGGGATGTCAGTCAACAACCAGCTGAACATGAGCCAGCTTGTGCCCAGGCAGCCAAGAAGGCCAACTGCATCCTGGCCAGCATCAGAAATAGCACAGCCAGCAGGGTCTGGGCAGTTATCATCCCCCTGTACTGGGCACTGATGAGTCTGCACCTCAAATCCTGTGTTCAGTTCTGGGCCCCTCACTATAAGAGGTGCTGGAGCAAGTCCAGAGATGGGCAACAAAGCAGATGAAGGGTCTGGAGCACAAGTCTGGTGAGGAACAGCTGAGGGAACTGGGGTTGTTTAGTCTGGAGAAAAGGAGGTTGGGGGGGACGGGGGGGGGGGGGACGGGACCACACCTTATCACTATCTACAAGTACCTGAAAGGAGGGTGGAGAGAGGTGGGTGTTGGTCTCTCCACCCAAGTCACAACCAATAGGACAAGAGCAAATTGCCTCAAATTGCACCAGGGAGATTTAGCTTGGATATTAGGAAAAAATTCTTCACTGAAAGGATTATGAAGCACTGGAATAGACTGCGCAGGGAAGTGGTTGAGTCCCTGTCCATGGAGTTGTTTAAGAGATGTGAAGGCATGGCACTTAGAAACATGGTTTAGTGGTGGACTTCATAGTGTTAGGTTTGCAGCTGAATTCAATGATATTAAGGGTCTTTTCCAACCAAATGATGATTCTGTGGCTTAAGGTCTGTTTATCTGTTAAGTATTCTTAATCTTCTCTTTCACAACCTTTTTGGTTGTGAAGACGAAAGACATCTAAGTGTAACTCTATGTCTAGAGGTTCAGTATTTACTGACTTTCCAGCTAATGTGTGTGGCATGGGGAAGGGTGTGCTGATATTTCATTTACCTGCACCTCAGTTTCTGAAGGCAGTAATAAGTAAGTCTAAACTGGTTTGAGGTCCTGAGGGTGTTAACAATTTTGCTGAAACCTCCAATTTTTAAGCAGTTGCTCCAAACATTCAAAACCAAGGTCAAACACATGAATAATCTGTTGGTGACTAGTAAGATCACAGAGATTGAAAAGGAATATACAGACTTCCACTACTGCTTTCCTGTGTGACATCTATGCTATGTTGGCAATGACCACATATTAGTTGTATGACCACATGTTAGTTTTATAATGTAATTTTGTGAAACGTATTTGGGGTTTTCACTTCTTTTCACTGTAGACAAAAAAGACACCTCACTTAACAGTCTTGTTGCAGAAGCCAATAATTGTGTAAAAGTACAGACTGGCAGATTTTCTCATCTTATAAATACATGTCCAAGTTTCTGCTAAGGCCTTTTCATGAAATAATGCAGGATATAGCCATGTACATGCATAACAAAGCTGGCGGGGGTGAGAGTTGATTGAGTTTATAAGACTGCAGTTTGCAAACCGAGCAATTCCACTCAAGCTTAAGCAGCTCACAGCCAAGCCACTGCTGCCCCCAGGTGTCCATCAGGCGCATGAGTTAGGCTGCAACCATAGGCTCTTTTAACAGCGGGCAGAGATGAAATGCATAACATGGTAGTGAGATAACATCAATATCTGGCTTCATTCTTATCTACGTGTCACAAAAAGCAGCAGAACCTTTTCACTGAGTTAGTTCTATAGGATGACTAGCCATTATTTAACCTACTCATGCAATTCCATTTAACAGTCATCTGAATTGATGACCTCTTGGAGTCTTTCGAATTAAATAGGTACAGCAGCAATTAACAGTGTCTTCAAATCTAGCCTGTATACAAAATCTCAATTAGTTTTCATAATGAGCCTGAAAGGACTGCTTTGTTCCATTGTTTGGATTATTCAAAGAACCGGTTCACACAGATGATAAAATTCTGACTCATTTTTAGTTCCTTCTAATCCATTATTCATCTTATGACTTTATATGTAAATTCTGAGAAAATTCATTCAAGATTCAGTTCATAACTGCTAAGCGTTTGGGGAAGATTTGATGAATTTCATCTACTTAACACAAAAATTGAATCACAGCTTTATAAACAAAACTGAAGTCAATCAAGGCTTCATCAGTGTCTGTAATGGATTATGCCCCCAAATCCAGATTTGTTCCTGCATGGCATCCAACCAGGAAAGACAGTTGTTTAAAAACCTTGTAGATTTTCTGTGTTTCATAAAAAGCCAAATCCTAAAATGTGTCTCTACTCAAAACTGGCTCAGTAGGATACTGCTTTCATCATGAATGGTAAAATCTGCAAACTCATAGTAGCTCACAAATTCCCATCTCTCACTAGAAACAAAAAGTAGGAACAAATCAACATGTTATTAATAAATAGCCTGACTTTGTATATCACTAAAAATCCTAAAATATGTCACAGAAGGGAAATTCCCTCTGAAGTGGATATCAACTTAATCCATCTAGGCAAGTGCTCAACCAGTAGTGGAAAATATTATAAGCAACTACCACTGGAGTATTTTCTTAGCTACAATAAATGTTTCTAGTTCAATTAAGTTGCTACTACTTATGAGTAATTTTCCCAGCATTTAAAAGCTTCATTTAATGTGGAGGTCATCCAAGTCATGAAATACGGTGAATGAGTGTGTAGGTGAACAAAAGTGCTTCTTCCCTTTGTCTTATACAACAATGTATGACAAGAATTATGCTGGAGAAACACTCATACTAAGAAATATGACAGTAAAACAACTTTTTTGCTTCAGTCTTCACTGGCAGACTCTCTCCCTTCACCTGCGAGTGAATGAGCTGCCAGGCAGGAACTGGGGAAAGGAAGTCCTTCCCACTGTAAGAGAACATCAGGTTCATGACCATCTGAGGAACCTGAACATACCTTAAGTCTATGGGACCTAATGAGATACATCCCAGAGTCCTGAGGAAACTGGCTGATGTAGTTGCCAAGCGGCTCTACATGATATTTGTGCAGTCATGGCAGTCAGGTGAAGTCCCTCGTGACTGGAAAAAGAGAAATACCGCACTCATTTTTTATAAGGATAGAGAGGAGGACCCTGCGAACTACCAACCTGTCACACTCACCTCTGTGCCTGCGAATATCATGGAACAGACCCCCTAGAAGCTCTGCTAAGGCACATGGAAGACAGGGAGGTGGTTTGAGACAGCAAGCACAGCTTCAGCAATGTTAAGTCCTGCCTGACAAACCTAGTGGCCTTCTATGGTGGAGTTACTACCTCAGTGAACAAGGGAAGGGATATTGTCTATCTTATCTTCTGTAAAACCTATGACATGGTCCCCCGCAACATCCTTCTCTCTAAGCTGGAGAGATAAGGATTTGATGGGTGGACTGTTTGGTGGATGAGGAATTACCTGGATGGTCACATCCAGAGGGTAGTGGTCAATGGTGCAATGTCTGGATGGACACCAGTGATGAGTAGTGTTCCTCAGGGGTTTGTACTGGAATCAGTACAAACTTCTTGTACCAGTACCAGTACTGAACCATCAATGACATGGACAGTGGGATTGAGTGCACCATCAAGTCTGCTGATGACACAAAGCTGAGTGGTGCAGCTGACATGTCTGAGGGATGAGAAACCATCCAGAGGGACCTGGACCAGCTCAAGAGGTGAGCCCATGTAAATGTCATAAGGTTCAACAAGATCAAGTGCAGGGTTCTGCAACTAGGTTGAGGCAACACCTGCTATCAATACAGGCTGAGACATCAAGGGACTGAGAGTATCCCATAGGAGATGGACTTGGGAGTACCGGTGGATGAAAGATTGGGTATGATTGGCAATGTGCACTCACAGTTCAGAAAGCCAACTGTATGCTGCGCCATATCCAAAATAATGTAGCCAACTGTTCAAGGGAGGTGATTCTCCCTTCTGCTCTGGTGACACACCACCTGCAGTACTGCACTATTGCATCTGCATTCAGATCTTGAGTCCTCAGTACAGGAAAGACATGGACCTGTTGGAGAGGGGGGACACAAAAATTGTCAGAGGGATGGAGCACCTCTACTGTGAGGGAAGGCTGAGAGTGTTGGGCTTGTTCAGCTGGAGAAGAGAAAGCTCAAGGGAGACCTTATTGCAGCCTTTCAGTACTTAAAAGTGGCTTCTTACAAATAGTTACAAAGGGATTGAGGTTGGATGTGAGGAAATTTTATTTTACAATGAGGATGGTAAAATACTGGCACAGGTTGGCCAGAGAAGTGGTGGAGTTGACATCTCTAGAGACATTCAAGGCCAGGCTGGATGTGACTCTGAGCAACCTGGTCTAGTTGAAGATGTTCCTGCTTATTGCAGAGGGGTTGGAACTAGATGATCTTTGAAGGTCCCTTCCAACCCAAACTATTCTATGATTCTATAATTCTATGCAGATGTCTTTTCGGCTCAACATGAAGCTTTAAACTCCTTGAAAAATAAAGGTCACTTAGGCTTTTTCAGGGTGAAAAAGAAACAGCTTTTGTGCTCAAAAAAAAAAAAAAATCTTAATTGGGCATTTTTTTAAATTAAGGCTTTTTTAGTATCAGTAAAATCATGTAATGTGCACAAAAATTATTTGAGGTGGGGGTTCCTCTATTTCTTTGCATTTTTGCTTGCAGAGCCAAGGGAGTTTAGTTATGAAATTAATTTCATTGTCTCCTGTCATCCTCTGTCCTTTGTTTTTTCTGTTTTAAGCTAAATATGTTTATGGTGGTTGACAGAATCATCAGTACTACAAGTTTTAGAATGACACAGATGTATTAATAGTACAGAAAGATTTTTCTTATCAATTTTGCTTTTACTTTTCAGTTTAATTCTGTACCTAATGAATGGACATAAATGTGGTTATACTATCATGGTTAATAGAAGAAGCAAACATGATTGATTGTTTAAAAAAAAAAGAGTAATTGCATTTTTTTTATAAAGAGTAGATAAGTAGCTTAAGGCCAGGTTTACCTCTTTCAGAAACAGCCACTGCAGCACCCTACTTACACCAAGACTGAATTTATACATTTTGCACTTAAGTTACTGAAGTAATTTGAATACATATAGAATGCAGAATTTAGGAACATTGTGACTAGGAGTTTCACAGCTATGATTCCAGCTGTATAATCAAAACACTAAATACCATCCTGTTTGCCGCAGTTTTTCAGAGCTGTAATTGTCATGGAAAAATATTTCTTCTGCCTCCATCTTTACCATAAAAAGCTTTTCAGCAAGAACCACAAGGTTTGCTTTATGAGAGAAGTACATGAAGAATGGTTTGCCCTGCAAAATGCATTCTGACCTTGGCTCTGTACTTACATTTCCATGTCAAAGTATTATTCCCTACAAATAAAATACAGGATCTGGTAAGTAGACTTAAATCCTTTCACCTTGATTAAATAGGCTTTGAAGAAAGGAGCTATACAGGGTTGCGGTGAGCAGTGTCCAACTCTGAAGGTTCTGGTGTGCAAGTTTTCCCATAATTGCTGCTGTAGGCTGATCAGACATGTGCTATGGCTGAATGTACACAGCTACTTACTCATACACAAGAAAGTGGAATTAGTGAGCCTGTCATGTTATAGACTGCACAACTGAGTGACAGGCATTGTTTTTTCTCCTGCGTTTTTATGGTACCTAGCATAATGGGATTTTGGTCAATGAACAAATATTCTAGGAGATAGCTCACAATGCAAATGAGAAATAATCATTATGATAGTACCATAATGGATTGTTCTAATTCAATTATTGAGGAAAAAAGAAAATCACACTTCTGACCGATTTGTTATAAACATAGATATTATACAACAGACCTTCAGGGAATCTCATAAATTCTGTTAGAAAAATCATAACCATAGGTTATCTCAACTAAAGATCCTGCGTAGTGCTATTATTTTCTTACCTACAACTTCAAAAGTTCTTTAGAAGTTTTGCAGATGCTGAGCCTGAATCTGCTTCACAGGAGAGCCATTTCTCTTGTTTGGTCTGGAAAGCAGCTGCATCTTGTTTGGCATTCTGCTACCACTGAGATCTAACTCTACTGATCTTGACAGAACGCCAGTACAAATATACAGGGCTTGTTTCCGATGGTCTTGTTTTCTTCAGTGTTCCAGGGAGCATAAAGCTTAATGACAACCCTCCTTCAATGATAACTTCCTCAATTTGGTAATGTTCATAAGCACATGCTTTAACCCTATCTAGCTACGTACGACTGAAGAACACAGGCAAATTCAAGTATGTTTTTAAATTTCTGAGTGTTCTGCTGAGTTCTGGTGCTGCAGAGCCATGGCACATGATTTTACTGGCTCCAGTGAGCCCTTATAGGGGGAAAATGCTTCCTGCACCTGGGATAGTTACTGCACTAAAGAATTAATTTCAACATAAAAAGCCCTTTAAAATAGTAGCATAGCAATTAGACAATATTATCTTCAAATAGTCAAGGAGTTCCAATAAAGCAAAAGTATCAATAATTTAGTAGTATAATTATTATTGTAGCTTTTTAATTGGGATGAAGTCTACTTACCTCTGGGTACTGGAAAGATCACAAAACAGAAAAAATTGCCTCTGTAATATTAACCTTTTAAAATCAGTACAATTGTTTACAGATCAAGCTGTGATTACTGAAATGTTTTTCCTTTCTGATCTTCTTAGATTGTTGAATTCTGAGTCTGTACAAGTAGAATTTTACCTTAATAAAAGGTATAGGTGTAATAAATCAGTATCTGCCCACTCCTCTAGCCACTGGCTGTCACTTTCTATCTATACAGTAGAACATATTTTTGGTGCAGATGAAACCAGCTTGAAAAACAACTGTCCATACTGAAATAATGCCCAGCATGGGCACAATATTAGTATTTATGGCTGTAAACACACACCCATAGATAAGCAATGGCTTTGGGTCACTTGCAACAGTGGAATGATTTTAATTCTTGATATTTTAAATAGCATTAAAATACCTTAGAGAGTAAGTTCTGTGTGTCATACATAAAAGGCTAGGTGAATCATTAAACAGTCCAGTGTTCATTTTGTGAAATACAGAGCTTAGTCACCAACGTCTCAGTAATCTACTGTATTTCTAGCCTAAAGCTGCATATTAACGAATGAACAATTTCTTCAGCTGTAATGAAATGTCATTACATTATGCACATATCAGCATAGAAACATGCTCTCTTTCTTTGCTCTCTACATTTACAGACAATTTGCTGGTACGTAGTCCTCATTCCAGCTTTATAATTAGCAGTAAGAATGTATCAGCAAGTACAGCAGCTCTGCCTAAGCTGATACTGAAAGGTCTGGACCATTTATAACATACCACCGCTTACCTCTGACCAGGCTGGGATTCTGCTTTTCCTTGTAGCAAAGCTCTCTCTACCATTAGACTCATGTTGTTCTATCAAGAGGTAACAGTTTTTCCAGAGATGTAAGCTGCCCTCCTCTTTAGGTGGCAGGTCATTTTTTAAGTATGCGGCCACCTGTGCCTCCACTGATGGGTGCTTCTTGTTACAGGCTTGTTATTTATAGATATGTAAAAACCCCTAAGTACCCTGCCACCTGCAAAAGGAAACATCTAGTTGGAAGGCACTTAGGCTCTGCATGATCCATTTCCTGATAGCATCTCTTCAACCCTATGTGATTCTGTTGCTTTGCATCATACAGTGTATTTCCATATGTGTTTCTGAAGTCAGGGATCAAGTGGAACATCTTAATTGATGCATTCTGGGACTGAAGGAGGAATAAGTCCCATCAATGTTACGTAAGTTTCATACAGCAGCTGAAGAGAAGACTGTAAACCTGTGAGCAAGCTGTAAAGCTGGAAAAGTGCAACAAGGGCGACGACAAAATGTTTGGACCAAAAGTGATTTTATTCCTGGTTGTCCCTGTTTTCAAACTAGATTCACAAGCAAGAGCATGAACCAAGGAGGGTGGAGCATGTATGTTCAGCTAATCTTTGTTTTTCATGCACAAAAGGAGTTTGATTAAAATCATCAGGGATACACTTTGCCTTTAAAGAGAGGGGCTAATTCTATCAAGTAGCTCTGATGCATTCAAAACAAATAGAAAATAACAGAAAACTAGCACATACCCGAACCAAGAGACTAAATACTTTTCTTTATCACAGATGTCAATGTGTTGCCAAAAATGGATGATGTGTATTTTCTGGAGTTAGAATAGCATTAAAATCAATAGAAGGATTTTGTGCACTGTTTACTGCAAACAGAGGAAGCTACAAACTATGGGCGGAATGACTATATGTCTGTTATAGACACTTCTTCATTATGCCCAATTTACACAATGTTCAACTTTCACAAGGAATTGAGTTTTGAGTATTCACACCATTCCTATCACAAAGTACATAATTAAGCCAGGCTGCAGCATAAATAATGGAAAAATGAGTCAGCTTTCCCTCATTCCTCTGCAAATCTTGTTCCAAGGTAGAAATATTTAAATCTGGCAAGTGAGAAAATGCAAAATTAGAAGGAATTTAAAGCTAAGAGAAAAAAAAAAAAAACAAAAAAAAAAAATAATAATTCAGGAATTCTTCAGCTGATGGACTCTGCTGAAGCAATTGCTAAAGCAGCTATAATGACAGCATTATTTTTAGCTAGTATTTATGTTATTGAAGCAAATATCACCCAGATAGGATTAGAATATAGTTGTAACATGTCTTTTGCTGAGAAGCAGGGACAGCCCTCTCCCCAACGTGTTTGTATCCGCACTTTAGCAACACTGACAAGTACGTATCCATGCTGATCTTTGAGGAAGTTGTTTAATATACTTTCTTGCCATCTAACACATTAACAGAACTGGCAGTCATATTCTGAGCTAGTTGCATTTTCCAAATGACTTTGAAATCTGTGATTGCGAAGTTGTGAGCATTTTGAAATATATACCCTGCTAATGAATACTTGCAGTAGTTACAAAAGGCCTGCATGTTATATGTAGGGCATCTATCAGTGCTACTGCAATTACATGATTTTAGTCCAATTAGTTTGCTAGAGGACAAAAAAAGTTTCCATATAAAATCTGTATATAAAGATATATATCTTTTCTCACTGTAGCCCTTGCTTGTAGATTGCCCTAATGAACTGAGGGAAAATGTCCAACTTAATTTCTTTAATGAAGGAGATTGTCTTGGAGTTTGGAATTCAAGGAGCAAGCAGCAGGGGCTCCCCATGCTTTTTCTTTGTTTCACTTCTTCTCTTAAAGGCAGTTAAGCAGAGCATGGGTGGAATTGAAAACACATGATTGTCATCCTGGTTATTTCTCTGGCTGACCTGTCATATGCAGGCAGTAAGATAATGTCTCTTTGTAAATCATCTTATACGAATGCTTAGCTATTGTGATGTGTTGTTTCTGGCCCATCTCTACTTATTGCTCACATTTCAGTGAGAAATGTAGTAGCACAGACAGTTAAGTGACTTCCCTTCTTAGCCAGACGCCAACATTTAATGACAATGATAGAATGGGCTGATATTTAGATGTGTATACTGACATTCAGACTTCCTTGTAAGAAATTTTACACTGTTTTCTCCATTCTCTTTCTTTTCCATTTTGCATTTCTCTCTGCTTCCAGCAGTCCTAACCTCAGGCATATCTTCTTCACTGGACTACTAAGAAACCAAAATAAGCATATCTGTCTTGTTAGTAGATTATGTTGTTACAAGAAAGAAGGCTTGTACCAGGCTGATCTTCAGTTGCTCCTTGAAAGTAGTTGGAGACCATTAGTTTTCTTTTGTGTCCTTGATGATGGCCAAAGAACAAGGGCAAGTATGGAATAGATATCATCTCCCTTCCTGAAAATTAGGTAGTTCTAGGAAGCTTTGCAAAAGAAAAAAAAAGGAGCAAGGGAAAAAGAAAGATGGAAAACCAGTTTCCAATCCACATATATGACAGTAAATACAGGACTGGAGCATAAAATATCTGTACTTCCAAGACCAAGCAAGAGAAACAGCTTTTCTGTGAAGCAGATTCAGACTTAGCACCTGTAAGACTTCTCAAGAACTTTTAAAGTCATAGGTAAGAAAATAATAGCACCATGTAGGATCTTTAGTTCAATAACCTAGTCTGTGACATTACAGAGCTGTAAGCATATGTTAACCTGAAGAAATTTCTACTTTCCTCATAGTGCTGTCACATGCCTGGAAAGCATCGAGATGATGCACATCACCACCTTTGGTCTTTTATGCAAGTTGTCCACCCTATCTTTCTGCCCAAGGCAGCTTTATATGTATCAAGGATGCTGTTCAGCTGTTCATTTGTTAAGACAATTCAGTTCATGTATTAAGACAAATCAACATTTCAATGTGTTAATATGCAGACTATGAGATCCAACAGCTGAAAGTCCTCATTCATTAGTCCTATCAGATTTAGGTGCAGCAGCTGAATTGGTGACTTTAGTCAAAAGCATATTCAGAGGCTTCAAGTGAACTCTTGTGACAGGGATCATATAGCAAAACACTACTCTTCCAGTAGTAAACCCTGCTGAACCAGGCAGAAAGAAAAAAAGCTGATGTCTTACTCTTAGGTCTACTGGAATGTTTTTTAATATGGGAGCATGTATTTAGAATTTAAACTGGCCTCCTTTTTGCTTCATTATTAAAGCAGAATAATTGTTTTCTCTGTATTATTAAATTATAGATCTGCAATAGTTATATCTATTTATACAAATATATTAATACAACTCATTCATATTGATATGTACATATTTAAATAATTTGTAAGCATGGTCAATATTCAGAGACAGACAGTTTTCACATTTTCAAAGTTTTCAACCCTGGAGAACTTAAAAAAAAATGAATAAATCTTGCTTTCCTGACTACAGCTCCTTCTGACCCACTGTGGCTAGCTTGGTAAAATAAGCAGAGTTTAACCTAATAATAATATCTATTGGTATTAGTAATTAGGAATATAATGCTAATGTAAAATATAAATTATGGACATTAGATTTAGTGTAGGAAAGAAAATAGAACACAATATTGTATGTTAGGGCTCTCAAACAGTGTTGCTAATTTGTCAGGGGCTTTAGTCATTTTACCCAAATACAGCTGTAGCAGTTACACCCAACCTGATGGAAGGACCATTGAGCCACTGTCTAGTAAATAAATCTGCTGACTCAGGTCAATTGCACATATCTTTTGGAATCACAAGAAAACTCAAATTTTCAAATTCAGTGTATAATCTGCATATGAGGTCTTCTAGGAATATAATTTCAAAGTTATTGCTACAATACAATTGCTATATAAGTTATTTGCTGGAGGGAAGCATTTAAATGTGTCACATGTCCCATCAATTGCATGGGAAGATTTCCTAGATTACCCACTAACAACATTAGATAAATTACCCAGTACTAAATTTGTTCAGTAAAATATTTAATTAGTGATTCAATTACTAAGTAAGGACCTTGCTCAGTAAAGGAATTAATTCATCCAGAATGGCTTGATATTACTGAACAATCCACTATGAGTTATTTGCAGAATGGGTGCATTATTTTATCACTATTAATAATTTCAATGCAGAGCTATTCCCTTTAGGGAAGAATGCAGATGATTCAAGTCTAAACTTGAGAAAAGTTGCAGACCTGCCTCCCAGGACTAGTAGTAGAAGCCTGTGTTACTTGAGAAGCTGGAATTTAATAAAGCAAGCTGTCAAAGGGATTAAACAAGGAAAACATACAGTAGAATAAATCTCTTTTGGGAACAGAGAAAGTAAAGTGGCTACCCAGTGAGACAGAGTGAAAAAACATGCAAGTAATTGACTTGGATAAGCTACTAATTCCAAGATGGCTCACTACTGTGGAATAATGACCAACATAAGTCAGTGCTGCAGCCAAATCTGCCTCCACTTAATCATCGCAAAGACAAAAATGCGTTACTGGATCAATGGGTCTTGATGAGAAAATTTGGACTGATTTTGACATGCCATAGTAGACATAAATGGAGGCTAATAGTAATTAGATTATTTCTTCTTTTCTGTGATTCTCTGAGGTAGCTCAAGCTGTGTTAACTAATCACTTTCTACATAGGCAGTTCAACTCAGACATTTCATGTCAGTGCATAAACAGGCAGTGGGCCTTACTACCAGAGACTTGTCTTGCTAGACCTCGAGTTTCAAAAGCCAACAGAAAGCCAAATGCTTTTACTGTCTGCTTAAAACTTGTTCAAAATTAGTATAGTTTTGCATTGTCAAAGGTTGCTGTTTTTTTAAAATTGATTGAAAATTTAGAAGAGCTACTATTAGATTTAGTGACAGTTTTCAAGATGTATTATCTATATGACTATATAAGTGTATGAGGAGAAGACTTAAGCATATTTGCATGCATATATGCTGAGAAAAAAAAAAATTATGTACATGGAGACCCATATCCTTCCCCATTCGGGGTAGTACCAACAAAGGACTCTGCCCACTGCTGTATTGTTAACAGGGATTCTCTTCGGATGAACTTTCTCTGTAAGGAAAAAAAAAAATCTGGGAAATTTAAACACTGAAACATAGAGTCCTATAAGGAACGACTCATAGGACAGAAATGCATAAGCATATACTTGCAAAGGAAGGACACAGAGTTCGGAAATTCATCACATTTCTGAGTAATGTGGATATGGAGTCAGTCAACTTTATCGCAACCTGTGGCTGTTATATGAATAGATAATTCAAGGAAAGCTCACTAAACAAGATGGACTAGAACCCTGATACTACCACAGTTTGTTACTTGCTGCAGATTAAAAAATACTAGAAATTTGGTCAAGAGGAGCATGAAGGGATAAGCTCTTCAGAAAGAGCTTTCTGATGGAATGTGTTGGGGTGACAGCCTGATTAAGAACTTTCCTCAGAAGTTTTTATACAAAGGGATAGCCTGACATAAAAAATATGCCAGGCATCTCTGGGGCAGAATCTGGCCAGTTCTAGTCACAGCTGCTGTGAGAGATAATGAAGAAGTTTTGAAAGAAGCTTGTGAAAGTCCTGAAGAACAAAGAAGCAGGCCTGACTGGCCTTGAGCTTTATAGCATGAGGGAAGGTAATGTAATTGCTCCTCGTGAAATGACTGAGGAACAGATTTGGGGTGTCACAATGCCCTGTCATGTCACAACTTTTGCTAAATAGCACTGGTAGCCACAAGTGGAAGAATGTGCTTCATTCTGTCCAAAGATTGTTGTCCAGCATTCAAGCACCTTCATTATTCCTGAAAGCACAGCACCTCCAGAGAATTTCTGTAATATTTTTTTTCTGTTAGAATTTACTTAGATTTTTAACCATATGGAAATTATTTGATTTGGTGGAATTCTGTCTGGATCCCAGCTCCACTAGGAAATACGCTTTCAGAAGTTAATCCTTTCAGTGTTTGTTGATGTAGAATTGAGAGACTCTGTTATGTTTGGAACTGTAGACCAAAAGAACTTTGAAAAGGTGTCTGGAAAGCCCCTGAGACACAGAGTTTCCCTCTGGCAGATTCTTTTTTACCGTCACTACATATAAATTGCACAACTGAACATGCTTTTCTACATTTGTTAAGAATACACAAATTCATTGGATGTGTTACGCATTGTGTTATGCATCTGTATAGAAAAGTATAGTTTACCATCATGTTGTTGCTTTTTTTTCCATATTTTTTTTTTAACATCTACAGAAAAATGATCTAATATCTTCTTGAAGGAAACTTTTACAGTCAGCTCACGCTATGCTGCTTGAGTCTTGCTTCATGCGTGTCCTTAGACGCAGACTGCCTAGAGAAGTAGAGGATGTGCCATCCCTGGCGACATTCAGGGCCAGGCTGGATGTGGTTCTAGCAACCTGAAAGATGTCCCTGCTCATTGAAGGGTACTTGGACTAGATGATCTCTGAAGGTCTCTTCCAACACAAACTATTTTATGATTCTATGATGTTTCAGATGTCATCATATTTTGTGTTACTCCATTCTGCATGTTCACCCACTAGAAACACAATCTCCAATATGAGATTTCTGAAAACAGATTTCCACTTCAAATGATAGCCTGAGTTTTATTATAGAAAATTGAAAACATTCACATCTTTGCATTATGAGTTATGAAGCAACAATGGAAGAAGTATCCTCTTGTTTTATTTCTTGGAATTTTTAGGGAGAAAATCTGAACAGTTTCAGCCCATGATTACTTTTGAATAAGAAAAGGACATTTACAAGTTACTGAGAAAGCAGCAGCAGGTAATTTTCCAGGCAGGGCTGACAGTACAAATAATTGCTTCATTTTCACAGAAAGTATTTCCTCCTTGGGTCATTGCCATACAGAGATGAACAAGGACTTCTCGTGATGTGAGACATTAAGAGTTCCTTCTAATCGCTGTCTGCAGAAGGCTTTTGGGGTATGAGAATCCTGGAGATAACAGCATAAAATGTAATTGTTGTGACTAATAGGGCAACACTTTTTTGTCTGTGCTCCCTGTACTCTCTGTATGGTGGCACGACCTTCCTCGTGTGGTCTTGTATATTTGTACACCCACAGTGTGTTTTCTGCAGTACCAGAAATTGAAAATGCTGCCGTTAGTAAGGGCTATATGAATGATATTTCTTGAACAACAGCCAGCTGGATGCAGTTTCTCTCAACTCTTATACCTGGAAACTACCCCAGTGTGATAGAAAAAGGAATGTCATAGGCAGCAAATCCAGTACAGAGTTAAGCTGATGTGGGGTGCTCCCTTCTCATTTTTCCCAGCTTTAAGAAAACGAACCAACCTAGCAATTACTCACGCATGGATACTGCATAAGTTTTTATTTCAAGAATACTCATGAGAATATAACAATAAATTTACAAATACCTTTTGATCCAGAGTCTTGAGGTGGCGTGCCATACTCCGTCATCAACCTACAAGAGGAAATGGGAACCAATCAGCTGAAAGTTAAATAGATCAAACGTTTCTCCTGTACATTCCTGACACCTTTTTTTTTTAGAAAAAAATAAAAAAAAAGCAAAACAAAAACAAACAGAAAATGTGCATTAGAAAGCTCCTTCCAGAGCCTTTTCCCTGCTCTACTGCATTGGAGCTTGTTTTCTTTGGTTTGCCCTTAGGACCTGCTAACCTGTTCTGTGCTGCACCTTTTGCTGAATGGGGTGACACAATCCCCTGTTCTGAATATGAATTTACCACTGCAAAGGACAACCTGGAAAATGTAGTAGCACTTTCCTACAGTGTGTTATTTGAGGGTTATTTCTACAAAGACATTGTAATATGTTGTTACATAACTTAGACAACAGTTATGACCCTTGGCCACCAAACTCCATGGCAACCTGCTGTTCTGAAAAATTAAACATCTGGGTTTCTTTCTGTAATGTACAACTTCTTTTCTCCAGCTTCTTCATTCTGTGGTAGGGGCTTGAGGTGGGAGTGTTGACTTTATATGTTTTGTAGTTATCTGTCTTAAGTTAAAAAAAATAATTTTTTTTTTAATTTAAATGAAACATTATTTCTGTGGCCTTCTAAAACTGTGCCTCTTACACTACAGTAAGTTTTGTAACTGGGTATTAAGTACTGCTGCCCTGTGGGCCTTAGGTAGAACCAAGTTTTCTGAAGATTAAGTGGCACTACAAGAAATCCCACAAATATTTATTGCTTCTCAACAACAAAGTATTTATGAATTTCCTTACCTCTCAAATAAATAAAAAGAGACAACCCCCTTGCCATTTTCCTAGTCTGAAAATCGTATCTTTCCTGACACAAAGTCAGCACATCCAGGCACAGAAAGTTATCATGCATCTGAACTTGAGTCTCAATCATATTACTTTCTCTTTGTTTCACTGTTCTAGTTTTCAGTGAATCATAGCAAGTTTCTCATCTGTCTTCTCTCTGTGCTAGCCTATGGATGTTTTAACAATGCTTTACACTGTTTTTCCAAAGCAGCACTGCAGATAATTAAATGTAACTTTCTTTTTTGGCAAATCTGGCCTTTAATTTTGTTACAGTATATATGCCTAACATCTTTTGCCTCCTGCAGCAAATTTTTTTGTTCTGCATTGAACCGACTTAGATTTGTAGGTTGGAGCAGGGGAAGGAGAAAACTTCGCCAAAGTAAGCTTGAAAAGCAAGGTTATTAGTGTTTATTTACCTCTTTCTGAGCTCAGATGTAAGCTGCTGCTTGCTGTTGAGACTAAATTAATCACCTGGTCTGCAAAACTAGCCTTTGTCTCTAAAATCCTGCAAACCTTAATGATCTGGATAGTGTTCATACTGAGTGCCTGTGTGAATAAGTAAAAAAATTAAAGTGGTACCTAATTCTCTGTATGCACCTGATTCTTTTGGTAGAAGAACTGGCTTAAACCAGCTTAAAATATTAACTGAACTGCAGTCTAAGTAAGTGAACAAAATATTCCAGCCCTTTTGGATTTGTCTTCAGCTGAATTACAGTCATCTTTTTGATATAAAATATTTTTGTGCTTTGAGAATTAATATTGAAGAAACACTGGTTGCAAAATTATTTGGTAAACTAAAGCACATATTCCTTATTCAGACAGTTCTTGAATTAGGGGTGGCGAAGTATCCTGTTAAAGATCTAGTGATGTTTAATCAGTATCATTCAAATGAGTTTTCATAGCTCTCAAGAATAGATTGTCTGAACGTTCACTGGGAAATTTCTGCTGTTCATGAAAGAAGTTTAAAATTAACTTACTCTAAATTATTTCCTTCCTAATTGCCTTGGTTCTAATATTATTTGAGCAGGTATGTTCAATCTGTTCCACTACTCCACTGAAATAACCCCAGCATACTGTGTTTACCAGCACTTATTCTCTTTGTGACAATAGCTGGAATCAAGCATCAGCACTGGGACTGACCACAGCTTTTATACAGAACATCTTCCACTGAATATGAAAACTTAAAAGCCAGTTGGTTTTCCTTCATTCTTTTGAGCTCTGCTGCTTACCCTCTTTTCCAGTGCTCTTATACACTTCTTTTCTGTTCTTCTTTCAGCCAGACCAACAACAGCCAAGTGAAGCATGGGCCTTCATGTTTTTGCCTGAAAAACTCCACTAATAAATGCCAAGTAAGAATACAAGCAGAGTTTGCAAGTAGAACAAACTAAAAATGATCTTTCACCAGCTACAGTATCACCATAAATATCCATGGATTTAACTGTACGTGCAACTAAATCACAGAGTCAGCTTAGCTCCTCTTAGCTATACTAATTCTGTAAGACTAATAAGTAGTATAGGACCTGCTTATTTGGGCAAGCTCAAAGCTTACTTTATTACTAGAAGACGATATCCAATTGGAAATTTAATCTAGTTTTATGTATGATCTTTGACTACATGCCTTTAGTTAATTCTTTTGACTCTTCCTGACCTTTTAACTTAGAGGCATGCCTTAATGAATTTAAGTACATTTTTAAGAAGGTGCCATTTTCCATAACTGCTTGGTGATTAATTGTTCAATATATATTTAAGATTCCAAATTGTCTCCCAGTGATCAGAAAAAATATTGCATTTTAAGAACTGTGAGCAATCCTTATAATTGTAATTGTATTTCAGAATAGCAAGCCCAGCAGCTTTCAGGGCAAAGACAGACTTTATAAGGTGATGTAAACAGTTCCTCTGCATAGACTTCAATATTCCAAAAGTTCATATATTTAAAACTTGGTCTGTTTGAAGTTAATAAAATGTCAATAACTATAACTGTACACTTCTACCATTCACAGATTCATTAACCTAACCTCAGCAAAGTATATTGATCTTACTCCTAGGCTGTATAATCTTCTTGGGTTTTTTTCACCCATATAGTGCTGCATCGTTTGAAATCACTTTTTTTTTTAATTCCCATTTGCAATTTTTGTATTAAGAATAACTTTGTTTCAAGCAACATTTTTAGGCCACTAGCTATACATTCATCAATGCTGGAGTTCAATTTGCAGACCCCGTTTACAAAAATAATCCTTACTTGGGCATTTCCAGACTTGCACAGGATCTGTCCAGGGAATCCCCTGGCAATGATCTCAGAGGTGCTTATATCTCTTCTTGTATCTCACTGAAAGATGTTCAGTGCAGCTACAGGAAAGGTTTTAGATTTCACTCACAAGGGAAACTGTTAAGGTATAAAGTTGAACTGACTATTCAGCCAAGTGGACTAGGATATATAGGACCAGATGCTGAAATGCTAAATGCCTGCAGTTTGCAAAGTGTTTCTTGCTGCTCACTAAACAGAAAAGTGAGTGAAATACAGTGTAGAGAAAAGAAAATGTAGAAAGACCTCAAGTTGAATGGGAATGTTTTTCTGAGAAATCTTATCTTAAAGATGACCTTTCTGAGAGACTGGATTATCTTTTCATTTGTTAAATCACATACAGACATATTAAACGCACACAACCCTAGATACTAGGAACCTATATTCATTTTTGCAATCTTTTATTTTGAAATCAAGAACTGGACAGGATCTCAAGAAAGCAGAAAAGCCCAAAATGGAGCCTTGCTCAAAGCCACATTGGAGGGCAACGGCAAGGAAAGAAGTAAACTAAGGGTAATTTTTTTTTCCAAATGAGGTTGTACAGGTATGGGTAAAACTGAAGATTCCACTGGGATCCTTTTTATATGTGTTTTGGGCACAGTTGTTACTGCAAAATATTTTTCTTGTTTCTTAAATTCTGCATACCAAGGTGATACAAAACCACTGTTATCTGAATACTCTGGGAAACTGTTAGAACAATTCACTGCCTGCTACTTCTGGGTAACATTTTAAAATTGTTTTCAAATATTGTACTTGCTTTTTTCTTCAACTTCTTAAGTTATATTTTGTGGAAATGGGAGATGGAGCACTCACATGAATACTAAACACAATTTTTTCACCATAGCTCTGTTTGAGCTCTAATTTTTTATTATTAAACTCCCACATTAGGAATTGAACCAAAAAAAAAAAATAAAGAAGATTTTGTAGGAAGATAAAAAAACTCTTTTGCTTGTGCTGCTTACTAGATACATGCATTGAAAGAGCCTAACTGGTCCATACAGAGTCAGGATTTCTTATCATTACCAAAACACCTTTATCTTATAAGAGTGAGGGGAGACAGCCTTCTGCAGTTATCATGAGGGAAGGCAGTACAGCGTGAAACTTCACTGGTTTCCTTTCTCTCCAGATAAGCAGATGAAGACTCAGCTTTGGGTCTTTCCTTGAACAGAAGCAGAACTTTGGCTGGAGCAGAGGTCTAGCAATGCAATCAGAGACAGTGATGCCAACCTCCATCATACTGCTGTCCTTATGAGACAAGGAGGCACAAAATGAAATACAAACGTTTGTAAATAAGTAGAATCAGGTCTAAGTAAAGTTAAGTTTGATGGCTTTGTAACAGTAGCAATGGAAAATAACTGAGGTACATGTTTCACAGAAGAAAAAAATATAGTCAGAGTGCAGCTAGAGAACATAATGAGAATCTGTGTATCTCATAAAGCATTGTAGTTGATGTAGTTTTAGGTCCTTATGACCTTAGCACAAAAATAAGTGTAAGAACAACAGGATAGAAAACAGGATGTTTACATAAAGAGTATCTGAAACTAGCAGATGTCCAGGATGGGCTTCAGCTAAACTAACTCTGACAAGTAGAGGGACAGGACGATTAAATCTGCATCTTACCGAACCAATTAAGCTGGTGTAAGCATTGCCTACCCTGAATGCATCAAAGACTGCCAGAAGTGATGAAGATTGTTGGAAGAAGTAAAAGACCCCCAAATTCCACCACCACCTTTATGTACACATGCAAGGAAACTTTCTAGAAGAACAATGTAATGCATAAGTAGCCTCATGAATATGCATGTATGAACGTAATGAATATGTATGCTTAGTGACTACAAAAGGACGGCTTGTTTAGCAATTAGGAGAGACACACTAGGAGGAGCTATCCCCCATGTCTCCTGGTGCCAATAAAGAATACCTGCTTGTCAACTTAATCTTTGTTGGCAAGTTCCTGGAGATTTCTCCAAATCACTTACCACTTGTCAATGGTGCTCAGATGCAATTCCACCCACCTGGAGGTTTCCACAAACCCCACTTCATTCTTTTTTGTTTTAGATTGAGAGGTATCAGGTGATAGCAAAAAGCTTTGCTAGGAGTCAAGTGCTTTCTGAAGGAGTATCCTCTCCTTGGCTTTGGGTTTTCACACAAAAACCTGAACTGAGACACTACTACTCCCACCACTATGAGGTCATGCTGATCCATGAAGAAGTTAGGCTCCTTCTGAATCTCTTCAGGGGTACCTGATTTACTGTGACTAGACAGAAAACTAGTTCAAAATACACCAGCCTGATGCTTCAGATAGCTGTTGGTGTCACCATTTACAAATTCGTATTTCAGCACACCTGAAGAGATTCTTTAGGTTAACTGCTCTATACTGGATTTTAAAACCAGGATGTGGGACAAGTAACCACTTGCCTGCTGGTCTGAATTTTCTCCAGGTCCCTCTTTCAGTTCGTGAACCCAGGGAAGTCATGTCCTTCCCGTCAGAGACAGCAGAAGAGGAGCAGGAGGGAGAACCTGGCTAGGTTTGGGTTGCATGACTTGACTTATGCCTCTGCTTTCTGAAGATGTTTCATAGGGTTACAGGATGAGAACAATCTCTACATTTCTCTGTTCATTTTTAGTAACTTGACAACCCTATGATAATAAGCTCCAAGGAGGGGCTGCTAGCTCCTCATGGTGTTGCCTCTTCTACTTCTGAGGATTAGAGGGATCTGTCTTGGCAAGGCTGGATGTCCCTGTGAGGTTGAAGCTGAGAGGAAGAGGAGCTGGCTATACAGTTATATATATATAATATATGTAATGTAATATATCCTAACCCTTTATAGCATGTGACGTGCAACACTGGGCAGCGCTAATAGGGAAAGAAAAAGACTGCAATTTTCTCAGTTCCTGTGGGTCTTAGTAATCACCCTGAGGTAAAAGTTTTCCTTCTTGCAGCAGCACCACAAAAGAAGAGACTGTTCCCTGCAAATCCAGAATTGAATTATCCATTTTCTTGTGTTTCTTTGCAGAAGGCATGCCCAAAATTGCTTGTACTTCTCTTTCTGGGTATTCTGAGGTTTGGTGGTTTTCTTTCAGTTTTTGAAAGCTAAAATTTTGAAGCTAGCTAAACAAAAAAAGAAAAATCCATTTACCAGAGCAGTATCTCTCCAGCAGTTGTGAAGCTTGGATGTAGGATGGCTGGGTAGGGAGTTACAGTATAACTCATCCTCCATGCTAATTGCTGTATCTGGATGTTTCATCTAAAACTCCATCTCTAGTTTCCCTGCAGGAGGCAATTCTCCATGACAAGGAAAGGCTAAAAGAAGAACAGCAAAGTGCTCAGCAGCATGCTCAGCAACTGTTTTCTATTATGCAAGAGTTTAAAGGAATGTGAACAGTCTGCTAAAAGCCTCCTCATGTGACCAAGATCACAGCAACAACCAGGCACCAAATGAACAACTGAGCTCTTATGCGCTAGTACAAAGACCCGGCTAGAAGAGGATGGTGGAAGTCTGGCTGCAGATATGGTGAATAGGAATTTAATCTCAGCAGGTTGCTCAGCTGGCTCCTTTTCAGCTGTGAGACAACATTTTAATGAAATTCTCACCTCACCATATAAAGCGTATTTTCCATTATGACTCGATGTTCTTCATCAGATCTTTGAAAATTCATCTCTTTGCCCTCTATAAGCTTTAAAAAGCATAGGAAAAGAGAGCCCTGTCTGTTTTATGAAATTTGTGACTTTTTGATTTTACTTCTGTATTATAGGTTTAGGATAAGAATGGGTCTCGTATACAACAAAACAGATGGGTACCTGCGCTGGACCATCATAAAAAAAAAATCAGAATCATTATATTAAAAATCTTGCAATACTGGAAGGGGAGCTGGGGGCAGGAGAAGAAGAAAAGAAGAAAAAATGAAAAGAAGCCAAGCCAAAGCGTGACTGGCCTTTACAGACAGTTTCCATGTTCACAGTTACAAGCTGTAAGAGCAGAGCTATTGACTGCAATGCAGAGATTCTGGAGAGGCTAAGGACAGAATTTTAGCCTCACATTAAAAGGCCCAGATAAAAAACATGTTGCAATAATTGGTAACAGGTGAAAAATTTCTGTATCTTTTCTGGACAGCAGTTGTCTCCCGTTCTAGGGCCTCTTATTTTTTCACATTTGAATTGAGGAGGACAGACATTTCAGTCAGCCATTTCTCTGTATTAAGCTATGTCTCCCTTTCAGATATAAGTAGACTTCTTTATATCATCAGTTGTCAAGCCAACTCCCTACTGTTTTAAATCTGTCCTAGAAAAGTAATGGTGTGCGGTGTGCCCCTATATATTGAAAATATATTTTAGCAGACAATTGTCAATGTTTGTAAAGTGAGACAAGGAGGCACAAAAGTACAAAATAATCAGTTCTAAGTAATGTTAAGTTTGATGGCTTGGTAAAGGAAAATAACTGCAGTGCTTGAAGGTAGTTGACATAGTTTCAGGCCCTCAGGACCTCAGTACAAAAGGTGTGAGAAAAGCAGAATAGGACAGGACCTGGGGATGGGGAGTATCTGGGACTAGCAGATGTCCAGGGTGGGCACAGATAAACTAACTGATAAGTAAAAGGACAGGATGATTGCTATGCTTGGGGTGTTAATAAACCCATTAAGCTGGTGTAAGCATCTACTAGGGACTATCCCGGACTAGCAGATGTCCAGAATGAGAGCAGTTAAACTAACTGATAAGTAGAAGGCCAGGATGATTGCTATGTCTGTAATGTTAATTAAGCTCGTTGGGAAAAGTAAACGACCTTTAAAGACCACCACATTTTTGTATGCGTGCCGGAAACTCTTTGGAAAATGATGTAATATGCTCAGTGACCATATAAGGATGACCTGTATAGCAATTTGGGGACACACGTTAGGAGAAGCTATCCCCCTGTCTCCCGGCGCCGCAATAAAGAATACATGCTTGTCAACTTGGAACTCTGTTGGCGAGTTTGTTCCTGGAGTTTTCTCTGAATCAATTTGGCACCCCAGATGGGACCCGCTCTGCTCGGCTGCAGTACCTGCTGAGGACAGGGCTCCCTAGGGCCAGTGGGAGTTTCTCCCGGAGGGACTCCTCCACTCATTCGGATCACTGCGGGAGCAGACAAGGACCATCTCATAAAAGGTATTCTTTTCTTTTATATAGTCTTTAAGATGCATGGGGCATCTCGGTTTGGTAAATTGGTTTGGTAAGTGTACACATGGTGTGGAAGCCTTCCGTAAATCGAGATAGGAAATCTCGTGGGTAAAGGCGTATACCCGGCTGCTAGCATCCATTTGGTATACGCCCACAAGAAGCAGGGGGCATCTTGTGGTCTGAGTCCTGCAGGACACAGTGGGTTGTCTTGTAGAAAAGGTTTTGGTTTTACCGGCATACAATCACAAGAAGCAGGGGACATCTTGTGGTTTGGGTCTGACAAGATGCAGTGGGCGTCTTGCACTAAAGGTTTTACGTTTTATTGGTATGCACACACAAGAAGCAGAGGGCATCTTGTGGTTTGAGTCTGACAAGACGCAGTGGGCGTCTTGCACTAAAGGTTTTACATTTTATTGGTATATACGAACAGGAAGCAGGGGGCATCTTGTGGTTTGGGTCCAACAAGACGCAGGGGGCGTCTTATAGAAAAGATTTTGGATTTTACTGGTATATGGCTGATGTTGTGGCTTGTTATGATTTTGGTACTGGTGACAGACTGTTATAAATGCATTATTAATTGTTGTCTTTGTTTCAAGTGTAGTAAGATTTTGTTGTGATTTTGGTGTTGGTGACAGATTTTTGTGTTCTTGTGATTTTGGTGTTGGTGACAGAACTGTTAATTGTTAGTTTGATACAATGTTAGTCTCTGTTTCGAGTGTTGTAACTGTGTGGAGTGTGTCTGTGGGATCCCGTGTGTGTGTGTGAATGCGAGACCGATACTAGGAAATAACAGAGTGGAGAGATCTTGAAAAAGAGTCCTTTAGAGTGCATTTTGGCACACTGGAAAGAACTGGGTTTCCTGGGCGCTCGGTAAATAAGAAAACGTTGATAAAATATTGTAACCAATGATGGCCTTTGTATACTTTGGAAGATCAGAAAAAATAGCTTAAAAATTAAACTTTGAACTATGATACATTGTTACAATTAATGTTGTTTTTGAGGGGGCAAGGAAAATGGGATGAAGTAATGTATGCGGATATGTTTTTCACTTTAAGAGACCACCCCATGTGACAGACGGAATGCGAAATTAATATAGCTCCGACAGATCCCTTAATTTTGGCTTTGGAAAAGGACAGAAAAAAAAAACTCTGAAAGCTAAGCTGGAGAAATGTTCAGATTGTGATACTGGGGAAAGATGCTTAAAGCTGAGGAAAACCAAGGGGGAAAGGAGAGGAGCTCGGGCAGCTCCTGTGTTTGAGCGTGAGATGAGTGCTGGGGAGGCAGAGGTGGAGAGATGTCGGGCAGAGGGGGAGTGGGTTCTTCTCCTATGGGACCGAATCGGTGTGTGTGTGTGCTGTGGGGAGTTTTGGACGTTGGAAGTGAGACTGCCCTGGGGGTGGAGAATGCCATGGGGTGGCTCTGGCGGCTGAATTGGAACTAGACTGACAAGGGACCTGGGGAGTCTAGCCTAGCAGATCCGCTGGTTAAATTAAAACTAGGGACTAGAGCGAATAAAGTGGAATTTTAGTGGATACGGGAGCAACTTATTCGGCGTTAGTTCAGGGGGAAAAGAATTTGTTACAGATGTGGGAGCTAGTGGCCACCAAGGAAAAAAAAAGAAAAAGGAAAAAAAGGAAAAAAGAGGCATTCTTTCTGAAACTCTTAAAGTACAAATTGGGAAAACAAAATAGGAATGCATAAAATTTTTATGCATGCTAAATTCTCCGAAATCTTTATTAGGGCAAGAAGCAACATTTAAAGAAAGTAAAATGGAATTAAGAGTTAAAAATCAATTAATTGCAGTTTTATCTTTAATTCAACAGAAAAGCGAACAGGAGGACCTCCCTGAAATAGAAGAAATCCTTAATCCAGGTATATCTGGGAGTATGGGCATCTGAAGTTCCAGGTAAGGCAAAAAAATACTTTGCCTATTAAAGTAGAAAGAAAAAGGGGGGGAGGGGGGGCTGCCCAATTAGAGTAAAACAATATCCCCTAAAATTGCAGGAAAGGGAATTAAAAAGTCATTGATAAATTTTAAAATGTAAATTCTTAATTGAATGTGAATTGGAATATAATACTCCTATCTTGCCAGTAAAGAAAAGTTGCAGATTGGTTCAAGATCTCAGGAATCAACAAATTTGTAGAGGATATTCAGTAATAGCTAATCCATATACCTTATTGACTAAATTGAATCAGAAATTGTTTGCCATCTTGGATTTAAAGGACTTTCTTTTTGCTTACCATTGGCCAAAGAAAACCAGAATTTGCTTTCAAATGGGAACATCCTGACACAGTAAAGAAAACCTAATGAACTGGGACAGTGTTACCTAAGGGGTTTAAAACAGTCCAATGATTTTTTGAAATCAGTTGGCACTGGAACTAGAATCATGGAAACCACCCACTCAGATGGGGACTCTTACAATATGTGGATGACCTATTAATTGCCACAGAAACAAAGAAAGAATGTGTCCAGTGAATGGTGGGATTATTGAATTTTCTGGGACTGAATGGTTATTGGGTAACCAGACAAAAGGCCCAACTAATCCAAACCTGAGTTTCCTACCTACGATATGAAATAACAGGACAGAGAAAACTTGGAACTGCTGTTTGGAAGCCATTTGTCGAACTCCACAACTGTCGACGATCAAGGAGATCCAGACGTTCCTGGGAATGACTGGATGAGGCAGACTTTGGATGCATGATTATGGTGTTCTGGTAAGACCCCTATATGAACTGTTAAAAGAAACCCCTCTCTCTTTGGAATGGACTGATTCAGCAGAGGAGGGCTTTAGAAATTTAAAAGCAGAGCTAATGAGAGCTGCAGCTCTGACTTCTGGATGTGACTAAATCCTTTTGGCTATATTACTATGAAGAACAGGGAATAGCTTTGGGGGTCCTTACTCAGAAACTAGGACCCTATGTGGTGTATTTTTCAAAACAGCTGAATGAAGTGAGCAAAGGATGGCCCGGATGCCTAAGGGCTGTGGCAGCAGTTGTCATGAATATTGAAGAGACCCACATATTTACCTTGGCACAAAAATCCCTGTACTAGTGTCCCATGTTGTATCAGCATTCCTGGAACAGAAAGAAGCCCACTGGTTATCTCCTTCATGTTTTTTAAAATAGCAGGCCACCCTTGTGCAACACGACGATATAGAAATTGTGGTCACTAATGTTGCCAATCCAGCATCCTTTTGCAGGAACAACCAACAGACTATTAACACACGACTGCTTGGCCACTATATGAAACTGTATATTCAAGTCAACCAGATTTGAAAGAAATCTCTGGAACGTGCCCTGGAATTGGCTAAAGACAAAAGGATAAATATTTGGACTGATTCTAAATATGCATTTGGTATGGTCCATGCACATGGTGCCATCTGGAAAGAATGAGGACCTTTGAACACACAGGAGAAACAGATTAAACATGCTAAGAAATTCTATGACTACTGAAAGCTGTTCAGTTACCTGAGGAAGTAGCTATTATGTATTGTCGAGGGCATCACCAAAGTGAAATTTGGCTGATTCTGAAGCCAAACAAGAAACTGAACAATCTAAACTCATTCCCTTAATCCCTGACGGCAAGCTAACAATTGAGAAATCTAAACCTAGATATTCAAAGGAGGATAGAAAATTGATTGGAGCTCTCAAAGGAGAGAAAAACAAAGAAGATTGGGTTCAGATACCTGATGGGTGAACTGTAATCCCCTATAACCAACTCTGGAAGCTAGTTCAGGAGAAACATGACAAAACTCACTGGGGTAGGAACTCTTTGTATAAATACTTAGATGAAGAAATTGAAGGAAGGAATCTATATAACATAGTTCAATTAGTGACAATGTCAGCTCTGTCTCAAGAATAATCCTAAAATTGAAAATAGAAAACAAATTCGTACAACTGACAGCACGGGCAAATAAATTTTTCTGAATTACCGAGACCCATATTTGTTGGTGTTAATGAATACTTTTTCAGGGTGGCCAGAAGCATTCCCTTGTAGAATAAATAATGCAAGACAAGTAATTGGAACACTGTTAAACAGTCTAACACCTTGTTTTGGAGTACCAGAGGCAATTTCTTCCAACCAAGGCCCACCCTTTAGTGCAAAATAGTGACAAGAAATTAGCAAAAATTAGAAAATGATTGGCAACTACATGTTCCTTACAGGCCTCAGGCCAGTGGGCAAGTAGAAAAAATAATCAAACAACAGATTGGTAAAATATGTCAAGATATTAATACCAAGCTTTACCACTGGCTCTATTGAGAATTTGAACTAAAACTTGGTCAAAAGAAGAGGCTATCCCATGTAAAATTTGATATGGAAGACCATATCAGTCCCAGTTTAAAGGAGAAAGTCTTCTGGAAGTGGGAGAAGATTATCTCCTAGAGTTTCTGATCAATCTGGGAAAGCAATTAGAAGAATTGAGAGAATACTGGGGACAAGAGCGAGAGGCATGGATTAACTGATTCACCCTTTTAGATCCAGAGACTGGGTTTATGTTAAGAATTTTTCAGGAGATCCTCTACAGGAGAAATGGAGTGGACCATACCAGATAATATTGACCACCTTTACAGCAGTGAAGATAAAGGAAAAACGTTTCTTCAAAAATGAAGAAAGCACAAGAACCAGAGAAGACATGGTGTATCAAACCTTCAGGACCTTCACATATGAAATTGTATCAGTCGTAATTTGGATTTATGTGATAACTGACATACCAGCTTGGGACCAATACTTACCTGAAATTAATGCAGAATGTTGTGGAGACAGTGTTCTCACAGGAGAATGCATGATTAGTACATAAACTCTGAATAATCCTGAAAGATACAGCAAGGCCATGAGAGGCCCAAAGAAGCTTAAGCAAGCAAGATAAGAAGAAGCTGGAATTCACTGAGATAATGAGAACTGTGGATTGTTGGCAAGGTTTTGAGGTCAAGTTCTCACACCTGTGCTTAACCAATATGTTAGTCACTAAGGGTCTTCAAGACATGTATCCAATCACAATATGCATTTCACTGTAAGTGCATGTAAGAAATAGTATATAAGGAGTTAAGGCTTTGTAATAAATTTGGCAATCGCTTGACCACATTGATCGTCTCTGCGTTCTCCGTGACTCCCGTGTCAACAAGTGGCACCCGCACAGGGACCCTCCGATCAGTAACTCGACGAAGACGAGTTTGAAGGTCCGACAAAAAGGAGGGGGCGGAGAGCCGGCCGAAATTCAGCTCTGCCCCGGCGCTGGGAAGTCAGACGTCTGCAAAGCTTCGGGAATCTCGCCCTGATCAGGTGAGCGGCCGGGGAGGAGATGGGGCACTTGCTATCCAAAGAGGAACAGGCGGTGGTGAAGCTCCTCCAACACATTCTCTCTAAGAGAGGACTGCAATATGATAGTGCCGCCTTACAGCGGCTGTTAAAGTGGTCCCGTGATCGCAAGGTTAGTAAAGGGACCAAAGGTGCACAGAAACACTCTACACTTTGGAGACTGGTGTAGACTGGTGTAGAGACTTTGAAAGAGATGAAACTGGAAAGGGCGGCGGTAGCTTCTGTATTTGCTGCCGCAGCTCCAGAAGGGGCTGTCTCCCCTAACCCCCATCATAGTGCTGCGGCTATGACTTTTGCACCTCCTGTGGTACCTGGAACGGCGCCGAAAAAAAACAATGCCCCGAGCTGATGAAAGCAAGAGCCAGGTCCGCAGATGGCCACATACCGAAAGAGAGACCTGACAAGAAAGACATAGCTGTGAACAACGGAGACCCTGAGTTCGACCCAGGATCAGACCCCAGGTCCCCTGAATCCGAGCCAGATTTATATCCTCTGCTTCCAGACTCTCACTCTTCGTCTCCCGGGTTGGTCTGCTCAGCTCATCAGCAACTACTCACTGGCCCTGGAGATGCTCAGCTGCAACAATTGACAAAAAAGCTTGAAGCCCTGGAGACTCGGATTGACACATCTCCATCAGCGCCTCCACCTTATCCTCCGTAAAACCCCTTCCTTAAAGAAGGCAAACAGGAGGAGGGGGTGGGTGAGGTATCGGGGGGGACAAATCCTGTGCACTGTTGGCATGGGTTAATCAAAGATGCAATTATTACAGGTGAATTTTCTGCAATGGGCCTCTCTGCATATCCTGTGTTTACTACACAGCATGGGGGTTAAAGAGTGGGAAGCTTTTGATCTCAAAATAGTTAAGGAGGCCTGACAAGCAGTGACCACATGGGTTAAAATCCTCTTATACTCAAGCTGTGTATGTTACGATTTTTTTTGCGATTGACAGGAGACTTTAATGATCCCCCTGCTATAATACATGGTCAGGCATTAGGTTCAGGTTATATGACTAAAACTCTGGGTATTCTGGTCCAGTACAAGGATTTGGAAACCGGCATTTGGAAAGGTCCTGCGGAAGTAAAACTAACTGGTTGAGGTTGTATGTGTGTAAATTACAGATTCTGGTTTGCGGTGGGTGCCAGCTCGATGGGTGAAACCCTGGAAAGAGTCAGCACTGCTCCAGGACACCCCCCTTGTCAGTGATTGAATGAAAACAAAACCCCAAAAACCCCACCCCCCACCCCCATGCCCCCCTCCCCCAAACCTCCAGGGAAGTGAGATCAGCATGGGATACAGACAGGATACAGACGTATTGTGTGATTTTTCTGGTGGTGGGAAGGTCTCTCTTATGCTCTTATCAGGGGTATTGGGCATACTGTGACGGACTGTGGACTTGGGAGCCCATATACAACTCATTTAATACAGTTTGTCTGTGATACTCAGGTACTAGAAGTTGGTAAATATAAGTATGTCCAGGTTTCTATTGACGTTTGGAGACCTTTGTAGATACTGCTGGCCACTTATTCCAGCAAAGGCTGGCCACCTGTGTTGGAATGAGTGTGCATTTTGGTCAGTATAAAAGCCCAAGCCTCATATGATGTGGGGGAGGCAGAGCCTCTGCGGGGACGCCCGCTAAGGATGAGCCTGCCACCTCGCACTGCAATGATGCTTCTCGGACCTGGTTTGCTGTTAGTCTCCACAGGGTCCTTGTGCCACGTTCTGTACGTGGGACTGTAGTGGGAGTAATGATTGTCTGGATTTTGTGCTTCAAATACTGTACTTGTGTGGAGTGTGCTTGTGGGATCCCATACGTGTGTGTGTGCGTGCTGAGGGCAGACGGTGTTCTGTGTACTTTTTGTTGTTGGGTTCATGTAAAAGTTTTTAACCGGTAGCAGTTTAACATTTCGGGCAAGAAGGGGTTAATGCAAAAGTGCGGTTGCCAGCGGTATTTATGGGTGCTGCTGAAGCACGCAGGCAGCTGTAGCTGCTGCCGAGCAGGCACGCTTTTATAGCTGCTGCCGAGCAGGCCGGCGTTTGTAGCTGTGCAAAGCAGGGTGAGCAACTTTTGGAAAAAAAAAAAAAACAACAAAAAAAGACAAAAAAAACCCTGACCTCCGATTCAGCTCCCGGTGCTCCACCGGCGGAATGGCCACGACGGACGCCAGAGCCGAGGAGTGAAGCCCCCCCCCCCCCCCCCCCCCCAAATAACAAAAAACCCCACCACAAAACAAAACAAACAAAAAACCCAGCCAAAACCCAACCTCTCAATCTATTGAGGTATTGAGGCAGTTTGGAGAGACCCCACAGACAATGCCTAAAGAGCACCCGCAACACAGTGGGTGCATGGTAGGAGCCTTGCTTAGTATGTTTAAGGTAACCTGGGAGTGAATCCAAGACTTGGAGTAGATCGGTTGAACTGCTAACTAAAAAAGCGAGAGGGGTAGTGCAACCACAAGCTTTATGAGCCGCCACCTAAGCAGCATCAGGGTGGCAGAAAAAAACTAAACAAAACAAAACCAAAAAACGAGGCAATGATGCAGCAAACTCCATGACTGTTGACAATGTGCAGTTTAACCTGTCTGCTTCTCAAGAACTGATGACCTGGAGGAGGGGCTATATTTGTGTCCTCCTGCCTACAGGTCCATGGCGACTGCCTGCAGAGTTTGTCAAGCCTTGCCATGAGCTGGACAGACGAATGGATAAACCTGATGCCTCAGCTACAGGAGCTGACCGTGAATACCCCAAGCAGAATGAGATACAGGAAGAGAAAAACTAATGATTGCAAAACATCACTTGGGGGCAACTGAAAGTAACATCCTGAATATGTGTGCTTGTAAAGTAGCTACTATTAGAGGCTGTGATTTTGTGTATAAAACCACCTGTATTTACTAGCCAGTTGCTAATGAGGAACTACACCTTGTATTTTTGTCACTTGTAAAAGAGATGTTAGAGTATAGAAATATGCAGTAGCTGCTAAAAAATGTTAAGGCAAAAGCCGGACCTTGACGTGAAGGATGGCCTCCCCTGTTATCAGAGAGCCATACAGCAGAAAAAAGGGGCAGGCCCAGCAGCCTGTAGTTGGCATATGTTGGAGATATAATCTAGCCCAAATCCCCTGCTCAAGTAGGGTCACCCAAAATGTATATAAAACAAAAAGGGGGAGATGTGGAGACAGTGTTCTCACGGGAGAATGCATAATTGGTACATAAACTCTGAATAATCCTGAAAGATACAGCAAGGGCATGAGAGGCCCAAAGAAGCTTAAGCAAGCAAGATAAGAAGAAGCTGCAATTCACTGAGATAATGAGAACTGTGGACTGTTGGCAAGCTTTCGAGGTCAAGTTCTCACACCTGTGCTTAACCAATTATATATTAGTCACTAAGGGTCTTCAAGACATGTATCCAATCATAATATGCCAAATCACTGTAAGTTCATGTAAGAAACAGTATATAAGGAGTTAAGGCTTTGTAATAAAATTAGGCAATTGCTTGATCACATTGATCGTCTCTGCGTTTTCCGTGACTCCCGCGTCAACAGAATGTTACTAAAGTTGTTAATTGTAGTGACTGTTGGGTTGTGTGCACAGTTGCCTAAATCAGAAGAAGATCAGGACCTTCCATTAATTGGTGTTCCAATTTCCAACACTATCTCATGCACAAATTTAAGATTTGGATTAGTTAATTCTAATCGAAGTAAAGAATATTATACCTGTGTACGAAGATGTATTACATCAGGAACCAGAGTATGAGGTTTGTTTAAATGCCACAGGTGTAAGTCACTATTCAAATTGCAATCACACTATTAATATAGATAGTATTGGGGTTCAGTGGTGGCCTGTTCCTGAAGGGAAAGGATGGCACTGCTTATGTGGAGAAAATGCTTATAAGACCCTACCCCCAACTGGAAGGGGACGTACACCTTGGGTGCTGTGATACCCCATCTCAGAACCTGGGTTAGAAGTTTTGCTAATTTCATAGTTTTGTGAGATTGCTAATTTCATCTTTGGGAGTAAGTAAATTAGAGAAGGCAATCATAAAATATCTCAGCAACCATAGAGGAAATAGAAACTAAAACCATTGATATAATCCAAGTGGAACAAGAATCAATGAAAGTTGCTGTTCCTGAAACAGATCTGGAGGAAATTTGGAAACAAACTAAGATATTTCAAGGATGATACTGTTAAGTGTGGAGATATACACATAACCACCGGGATGGTTATATGAGGTGCTTTATTAAAGTGCAGGGAATCAGGGGTATACACCCAAATCTGATTCCAACCTCATCACATCGCATTTGCAATTTATACACTAAGAATTTTGCAACTAATACATATTCAATATAGATTGCATCATTAACTAATACATATGCATCGAGGATTGCCACATCAGTCTATTAGGACATCAGCCTCTCCTGCGCTTGCGCAGCCCCCTCTGGTGGTCGTCCTAATGAAGTAAGGAGTCTTCCTCGGATGAAGTAAGGAGTCTTCCTCGAATGAAGTAAGAAGTCTTCCTCAGCTTGTCCTGTTCACCTTTCTGTTCCTTGGACATGTCCCAACCATTATGTGGATGCCAGCATTCTCTTATTTTCACTTGACTACTCCTGGTGTGTTCCTGAGTTCTGCTTCGGTACAGTTTTACAATACTCCCCTAAATCTACTCATATACCCTTTTTCATATAGGGCTATGTTAGTTTTATTACTGTGGCTACCATTGTAATGTTTAGTTATCGAGTAACTAAGATACACAATACCAAAATTTCAACTAGTTCTTAACTTTTCTAATATATAAAAACCCTTCCACTGATTAACAGATTTTTCAAATATAATTATCTCCTTTATTTCATATGATTATTTAACATATAATTTTACCCATTACTAACATTTCCCCCCTTTGAAAATACTTCATCTCAGCAAGTATTTTCATTCTTTATTCTAAGTTTCTGTTTCCCGATAGGTAGTGCTTGTGGCCATCTTATTTTGGCCTTCTGACATATTTTACTAATCTGTCTTTTTATCATTTGGGTCATCCTTTCTACTTGCCCACTAGACTGGGGTCTCCAAGGGGTATGTAAATTCCATGATATTCCCAACAATTTACTTATTCCTGTACTATTGTTGCAACAAAGTGTGGACCTCTGTCTGATGATATTCCTAAAGGAACTCCAAACCGTGGAACGATTTCTTTGAGTAACCATTTTACTGTCTCCTTTGCCTTATTGGTGCGACAGGGAAGGCCTTCCGGGCATCCAGAAAAGGTGTTAACCCCTACCAACAGATATCTGTACCCTTGTACCTTTGGTAATTCCACAAAGTCAACCTGCCAATAATCTCCTGGTTCTGCCCCTATCCTGATCCTTCCCATTTCCACTTGTCTTTTTTCCACTGGGTTATTTTTCAAACAAATTTCACATTTTGATCCTACTGATTTTGCCATAGTTATCATCTGTGTGGAAATTTTTCCTCGTCTTAAATAAGTTACCAGTGCTTCTGCACCCCAATGGCATTTCTGATGTTCAGTTTGCAGAATTTTTCGCATTATTGCTGGGGGTACTGTTACTTGCCCAGTTGTTGTTGTATACACCCTTCAGAATTCTTTGAGCCTTTAAAAGTCCTGCCAACTTTTCATCTTCTTTCGAGTATTTTGGGTTTTCTGAAAGATATGTATGGAGTGGGCTTACTTTAAGAGGTGTCAAGGCCATCATATTCCATACCTTCCAGGCTATTTGTCGGGCTGTTCGATCTGCCAATGTATTTCCTTCAGATATCTTTGGAATTCCTCCTTGGTGTGCTTTGCAATGCATAACAGCCACCTGTTTACGTTTTTGCACTGCAATTATTAATTCCAAAATCTCTTTCTGATATTTTATATTAGTTCCCTGTGAAGACAACAGTCCCGGTTCCTTCCATAGTGCTCCATGTATACGTACCACACCAAATGCATATTTTGAATCAGTCCATACATTTACCCTTTTGTCATCACTCAGTTCGAATGCTCTTATGGGAGCAATCAGTTCCGCCCGTTGACCTGATATTCCAGGAGGCAATGCTTTTGCTTCAGTTACCTCCTGTTGTGTTGTCACGACGTATCCTGCATACCGCGTCCCATTCTCCACAAAACTGCTTCCATCTGTGAAAAGTTCCCAGTCTGGTTGCTCAAGAGGTACATCTTTCAAGTCTGTCCTGGTTGCATATGTATGTTCGATAACCTCTATACAGTTATGTTCAAGGGTTCCTTCTTCCAGATCAGTTCCTAGAAAAGCTGCTGGATTCAACAAGTTAGTAGTTTTCAAACTCACATCATCTTGTTCTGTTAATGTTGCTTGATACTTCATCATTCTACTGGGGGATAACCAATACCCCCCTTTTTGTTCTAAGATGGTTGTTACCATGTGTGGTACAAACACATCAATATGTTTTCCCAAAGTCAGTTTTCTGGCCTCCTGTATTAGAACGACAGTTATTGCTACTGCTCTTAAACATGAAGGCCATCCCGCACTTACTAGGTCTAGCTGTTTTGAAAAATATCCCACTGGTCTCTTCCAGCTTCCCAGTTTCTAGGTTAATACTCCCAGTGCTAATCTCTGTCTCTCATGGACAAATAACTGAAAGTCCTTTGTCAAGTCCGGGAGTCCCAATGCCGGAGATTTCATTAATGCCTCCTTCAATTTCTTAAAAGGCCTTTTTCTGTGGTTTATCCCAGACAAAAGCAGGTGCTTTCTGGGCTTCATACAGGGGTTTAGCAATGAGTCCATAGTCCATTATCCACAGTCTGCACCACCCTGCCATGCCCAAAAATGTTCTCAGCTCATGTAGAGCTGAGAATGGCACAGATTGCCTCTATGCGGTTTATTCCCAGTTTTTGCTGTCCTTGCGACATTTCACATCCTAAGTACAACATAGTTGTGCATGTAATTTGGGCCTTCTTTTTTGAGACCTTATAACCGTTCAGGCCTAGCTGGTTCAGGATTTCAATAGTCACTGTTATACATAATGATTCTTGTTCTGTTGTGATAAAAATGTCATCTACATATTGCAATAAGAGATATTGTGACCTTAGTACCTGTATTTTTCCTTGAGTGGTCCATATCTCCAGTTCTTTGGCCAACTGATTCCCAAAAAGAGTCAGACTATTTTTAAATCCTTGTGGAAACCTGGTCCATGTCAGTTGTGTCTCCCATCCATTCCGTGGGAAAAGGGTACTTTCATGTGTATCGGTCCTTCCATTCCTACTCCCTGTCTTAAAGGTGCAAGCATTGCGTTGGGTGCCTGAACCTGTATCTTTCCTTTCCGCCCTCCCCTCCGGCGAGTTCGGAGAGAGACTGGGGTAACGGGGAGATCTGCCTTCCGGTCCTCCTTACATTCATAATCACTCTCACTTTCACTATCTCTATCATCCTCCCCCCTTTCTCCACTTGTTACTGGCAGGGCTGATGGAGCCTTTGCTAAATCGAAATTTTCATCATCCCTTTTGATGCTGCAAACTATTTTCTAAAGCGAGACATCCAATACACCTTTTCCCATCAACACACGCCTTACATTGTTCATTTGCACTTGTTTTAACAACCGTAAGTCCACAAGATTTCTGCCACACTTCATTATTTCTTAAAGTAAAGAAGAGGTCCACATATGGTACTTCATCCCGTTTTCCTTCCCTTTTGCAAAACAACATTAATTGCAATACAGTGTTATACTGTAAAGTTCCATTCTCAGGCCATTTTTCTTGGTCTTCCAATTCACATTGTGTCCATCAAACATTACAATAATCAACCAGCTTATTTTTCCCCATGCTTTGGCCAAATCCCCCTTCTTTCCAATGGTTTAAAAGGCAGCCTAAAGGGGATGATTTAGGAATAGAAGGCATTTCGTAAATACAAAAAATTCCTAAAGGACAAGCTCCTTTACACTGCTTATATTACAGCACTTTTACCCACGCTGTTCCTGCAGCGTAAAACCAATACCAAACCAAATTTTTGCCAAACCTGGAGGACTTTCGTCACTGTCTAACGGACGGTGCCTAGGCTTACCCCGGGAGCTCCCTGCCCAACCAAGCGCAGCTTTCGCCGCGTCTAACAGGCAGGCTTTACCAGACCAGACTTCACCAAACCGAATGCAGCTTTCGCCGCATCTAACAGGCAGGCTTTATCAGAAGTTGGTACAGCATACATTATCAAGAATCGGTACCGTAATCAAATTAGAAAAGCACCCTCTTACCGTGTCAGAGGTCCGTTGTGAGCAGCGGAGGTCGGTCGCGGCTGATGGCTCCCCAAGAAGCTCTCCATGCCGGCTGGAGCAGGATCAAGACACGATCCTCCTCAGCAGTGCCCGCGAGGTCCCATCTGGGTCGCCAAAATGTTAGCATGGAGATATACACATAACCACCGGGATGGTTATATGAGGTGCTTTATTAAAGTGCAGGGAATCAGGGGTATACACCCAAATCTGATTCCAACCTCGTCACATCGCATTTGCAATTCATACACTAAGAATTTTGCAACTAATACATATTCAATATAGATTACATCATTAACTAATACATATGCATCGAGGATTGCCACATCAGTCTATTAGGACATCAGCCTCTCCTGCGCTTGCGCAGCCCCCTCTGATGGTTGTCCTAATGAAGTAAGGAGTCTTCCTCGGATGAAGTAAGGAGTCTTCCTCAGCTTGTCCTGTTCACCTTTCTGTTCCTTGGACATGTCCCAACCATTATGTGGACGCCAGCATTCTCTTATTTTCACTTGACTACTCCTGGTATGTTCGTGAGTTCTGCTTCGGTAGAGTTTTACAATACTCCCCTAAATCTACCCATATACCCTTTTTCATATATGGCTATGTTAGTTTTTATTACTGTGGCTACCATTGTAATGTTTAGTTATCGAGTAACTAAGATACACAATACCAAAATTTCAACTAGTTCTTAACTTTTCTAATATATAAAAACCCTTCCACTGATTAACAGATTTTTCAAATATAATTATCTCCTTTATTTCATATGATTATTTAACATATAATTTTACCCATTACTAACAATACCTCCCTGGGGTTTGAAGGAATATGGAAAAAGTTAACCTCATGGTTACCTAGTCTCTCCTGGTTAAGGCAAATGGTTGCAGAAATATTAATATTAATTGCTTCAATATTGATTACTTGTGGTATAACAAAATTTTCTTTCTGGAATTGTAAACGAACTATGATAAATTATGAAGATTGGAAAAAGAAATGAAATTTAAGCAAGTAAAAACAGGAAACTATTTCAAAAATACTCTAGATGGTAATGATAGTATATAAAATGTTGCAAAAGAATTTACAAAAGGACAGAAAAAGGGGGGATTTGAGACGAGGAGGCACAAAAATACAAAATGTAATCAGCTCTAAGTAATGTTAAGTTTGATGGCTTTGTAATGGAAAATAACTGCAGTGCTTGAAGGTAGTTGACATAGTTTCAGGCCCTCAGGACCTCAGTACAAAAGAGAAAAGCAGAATAGGACAGGACCTGGGGATGGGGAGTATCTGGGACTAGCAGATGTCCAGGGTGGGCACAGATAAACTAATTGATAAGTAAAAGGACAGGATGATTGCTATACTTGAGGTGTTAATAAACCCATTAAGCTGGTGTAAGCATCTACTAGGGAGTATCCGGGACTAGCAGATGTCCAGGATGAGAGCAGTTAAACTAACTGATAAGTAGAAGGCCAGGATGATTGCTATGTCTGTAATGTTAATTAAGCTCGTTGGGAAAAGTAAACGACCTTTAAAGACCACCACATTTTTGTATGCGTGCCGGAAACTCTTTGGAAAATGATGTAATATGCTCAGTGACCATATAAGGATGACCTGTATAGCAATTTGGGGACACACGTTAGGAGGAGCTATCCCCCTGTCTCCCGGCGCCGCAATAAAGAATACATGCTTGTCAACTTGGAACTCTGTTGGCGAGTTTGTTCCTGGAGTTTTCTCTGAATCAAAAGGGAAAGTTTCCTATCATATGTTTTTTATGTATTATAAAGGAGGAAATCCTATTCATTAATCAAAAGTTTTGACTGTTGTAAGTTTTTAGTATGTATACTTTATACTAGTATATGTGTATTTTTATGCTTGTAAAATTCCTAGACAGAGACGAGGACCTGACCATGGTGAATGTGCTAAAATACGACAAAAATGCTCTGTGCTGAGGAAACTATAGGTTCAAAATACACCTCACAGACCAGAGATCACAAGGACTTCAGAGGACTTTATGTTTTTGCCCTCCTCTAGAGGGCATAACTGCAACCTAAGAGCTGTCCTTTGAGAATTAAAAGCTTGCTTTTACCACCACCACCATCCAGTCAGTAGGAATAATGACCAAAGATGGTAAAGAGTGTCCTTAAGACAAGACAGATACAGCACTTACAAGCTCTCAGAACAGAAGGGGTCATTTTCAAGGAATATGTTTACAGAGTTCTTACACTCTGCAGACACTGACTGCAACCAAACCCGCACATTTCTCTAATCCAGGAAAGAGCTCACAGTTTGCTTTGGCTGCCAGCAGAAAGAAGTTCCTGAACTTTCTAGGCAATGGACTGCACAGTATGCTGAGGAGCTTTTCTGGACAATGACAAAACAGAGCAAACCAGGAACAGGAAGATGGATGATGACTCCAAGAGTCAGCTTGTCCTTTACTGCTGACTGACGCAGCTGGAGTCCAGATCTTATCTATACAGCACGGACTGTGCTCTATGTTTAAAAAAGCTAAAACAAAGTAGCAGATAGGAGAGTACTACAGTTCAAAGAAATAACAAATTTAAGATGAGCACTGTAGACGTTATCTTGCTGCCAGAAGTAAATCATTCTGTTCCTCCTAGGGAAAGGAGCATACCTTACTGTAAGAAGGTAAAACAAGTTCTGATTTATTGTCAACAGCTGATTATCAAACAATAAAATATAATCCTAACACAGCTGTTTAAAAAACTGCTCACTTTCTTAAATCCTTGTGTATAAGCACTGTAAGTGGTCAGATAAGACTGCAGCAAGCTTTGTTACAGGGTTTGGTTGCTTTTGAAAAAAAAACAGGAATTTGGAATAAAATATTGCCCCTTGTGGGTGTAAAAGTATGCTGCTTTTTGGACTGAGCCAGCCCTAAAAGAGCTCCACTTAAATCTGGCCAGGTGACCATGGTTAGCCTTGCTTCAGGTCCATACAGTCACATTTATCATCTCTTCCTAGTTTTGTGACATTGGTCAGCCTAACGATTCAGAAATTAACAAACACATGCCCATACTCTGCCCTCTTTCTCACTGTGAAAGACTTTTTACAAGCTTCCTGATTCCAGGGCAGCCTTACAGAATGATTTGAAGCATCTGTCAATGGCTATGAAAATGTAGGGGGGTTTACATTATTAAAATAATAATAATAATAAGGAATAGTTTATCTTAGGAGTTTGAATCTTGTAACTGAAGCTGTTCTTACTACCCCTTGAATTAGCAGCATCTCTCAGGAGCTGAACTTAACCACAATTAGCCACAGTAAAGCCGACATGATAGCTTCTTTTTACTAGAATTGTGTGTGTCATTGAAATATCAAACACCAGAAGGATGTTAATGGCCAGTTTTAATCTTCAAAAGAAAACTATAATTAAAGTCACGTTGACTAGTTGACTAACAATACACATTGTCACTGGCTAGCTTTCATTTGTTCTCCATCATTACCACTGCATATTTGAAGTTAGTTCTCAATAATCTCATCTGAAATTACCTACATGTGAGAAGCTGATGCTATACTGATAGCACTGATGGCAATAGTTCACCACTCCAGTAGTCACTAAGGCCCAGTTGATCCAGCTTAGAAGAATAGGAATGAAGCTGAAAACAGAAGGGGGAAACAACTTTCACCCCTATTTCAACACCTTTGCTGCTCTTACACTCCTTGGACCCTCCATTGCGAAAATAAAAAGGTGGGGATCTCGCCTCCACACAGGATTGTTCATCTGATTTCATGGCCTGGATCACACTAGGTAGCTTTCCCGCTTATTCCACAAGATTTTTCTGTTTTCCTTGCTTGTTCTGCATTCACAAGACTCATCTCCTAGTTTTTTTTTACCTGGAACAATGTTCAGGTGTATTCTTAAACCCTGGTTGTGCAATTGTAGCACAAGTCTGCATTTGTCACTTTGTAGTTTAGTATTATTCATGTACTGATGCTACACAGCATTACAAAATGCTTATAGGTTATTACCAGTTATGCCATTAGCAGTACTACAGTGTTACAAAATGCTTACATATTGTTGTCGTTTGCACTATTTTGGTGTGTTTGTGACTAGGTTCAAGGCATGCAAATACTAATTACACTCTTTCTGGGGCAATTATTCTTTAGGGGAAGAGACAGTCCTCTGCTTTGGCTACAATTTATTTCATATTAAACATTTGGCTTCTTTGCACTTAAATCAGCACAGGCAAAAGACCAGAGTTTCCTGATTTCAACATACATTTAACTCTCAAAGACTGTGAATCCTTGAACATAAGAGTTTACCAGAGAAATACAGTCAGGCACTTGCACTATAATTGTTAACTGGGAATCTTTAGCAGCAATAGCATAATTTTGCTGTGTTGAAGCCCTTGTTCATGCCCCAAAGCCATCCAAAACTGTAGTGTTTGATTTATTGGCAGTTATTATCATAAAGTGTAAAGGACTATAAACAGTAAATCCAAGTGGTATAATACAACTTAGTGATTCTTTCTACAGTGCCTGCTCTCTTCAGTAACCACTTTTCAATTCCCATTATTTTTAGATATTACTTTTATTCACTTGTGTTCACAGCAGACAGTTTCCACTAGGCACATTTATTTTAGCAGCACCTTGACTACTCTATATAATTAAGGACATTAAAAACCAAAGTATTTTACTGGAAGTAGTTTTATACAGCCTATCAGCAATATGATACTCCTTCAGCTTTTATATATCCTTCCTATTTCATTTATATGATCTCCTGTGTACAGGAGATCCTCACCTCATTGACATCACCATTTCCCATCATTCAGATGAGAATGATGTTATCCAATACAATTACACTCTGATTTCAACTGTAAATGTATAATAAGGATTTCTTTATATATAGTTAGTAGGACTGATTATCTTCAGTCCTGACTGAAGATAATCAGTCCCCATTACAACTGTCCTGACTTCTAAAGTATTCAAATATCAGTAAGTAACTGATCCAAGAGTATAAGGATCATGACACCATTTCAGGCCATCCCCACTGAAGTCATGTTGCACATGGCAAAAGTACACTAAGAAATACTGGCATGTTAATGGTCAGATCCGTGTGACTGGTTCTCCGTATTCAATACAGATGTTGTCATTCTGTTAAAACACATGGAATGTGGGATTTGTTGCTTGTACCCATGTTTCTGATTTCATTGGGAAACTGTTCTAGGCTGCAGCTGCTTGTCACCCAACAAGTAACATAGCAATCACTGGTGAGCGCAGGTTAAAAAATACAGGTAAACATCAGCTTCTAGGTTATTCATCTGCTCAGAAGATGATCAGATGAATCTGATAATTGAAATGGTTCAAATCATAGAATTTGTGTTGTCAGTGCAGCTGTTGGCAGACCTGATGCTGAATTACCAATGTTTGCAAGGCTTTTATTTCAACAGAATGTAAGTAATGTCAATCCCTCTTATGCCTGAACTACTGCTCACTAATGCCACAACTTCTGTAAGAACAAGGAAACAAGGACTGAATCTAGCCAAATATGCTTAATCATGGGGTTGGAATTGTGATTACATTTCATGGTACACAAAGCATCTATTTGTAAATCTCTTTATCAATTGCACATGATATATGGCCTTCCAAAATAGCTGCATTTTTTTACTGAGTAGGGGACAACTGCCTCCACTGCTAAAGCATTAAGCTTTCATGGTTGGCATGTGACAACATAAACTGAGAGATAACAAGATAAGTCCATAATACATTTGGTGAATGATTGGCTGGTGGATCAGGCTGAAAGAGTTTTGCTAAGTGGGGTTACATCAGGTTATAACAGCATAAAAATATATATTACTATTCCTTGGCCCAGATAAGAAGACTACACCACATCAAAGAGCAAGGAATCCACAAATCTCCTCCTGTCCTGACAACGAGAGACACTTTGGTCAGAGCTCTTACTTCTCTGCACATGCAAATGAAATACACACATTGATTCATTAGATGGCACTTTTTAATTAGTAACAAAAATGACCTTTTTTTTTAATTGGATTATTTTGAAGTACTTAAAAGTTTATTTTTATTTTTGGCAGGGAAAAATCCAACATTTCCCTTTCTTAACCAATAAAGAGAAAAAAAATTGAGTGATAGGAGCAGGGAAGATTGTGTGTTTTGTTTCTGATGTTTTTCATAAAAAAAAAAATCATTTTATGAAGTAGGTGGATAGTTTTTATTTCTATTTTCAGAACTGTATTTGCAGATCCTATTTCTGTGTTTCTCATGAATAATACTGAGATATATAATGAGCCTATGTTTCTGCCAGTTAACAAGAGGGCTTAATACAGCCAACTTAAAGACTAATTTAGTTCTCACAGGGCCAATTAAGCTGATTTGAAGCAGCAGAAAATTGTGTTTTGTTTAACTTAAATTGCTAAAATGAGGCTAATAATTTAAATGAGGATTTTTCTCTTAAATGAATTTAGTTACTTACGAGGTAAAAAATTAAAAAAATGACAAAAGATTAAAAAATTGAAGTTCAGATAACTACAGCCTCTTTGTCAAGCAGTAAAGAGTCTGCATTATAAATGCATGCAAATTTAGTATAGTAAGTAACACCAGTGCTGTGTCATGAATTGATGCAGTAGTTTTGTTTATGTCACATCAGTAGGTTTCATTCCTTTTGGCTCAGCTTACTGATTTAGCCAATTTTGTGTGTATGGATCACACATTTTGGTCAAAATAAAAGCACAAAGAGAAAACAACAAATGGAGAAGGCAGGAGAGGAGGGGAACAAAAACCACACAAACAAACAAGCAAACTCACACACAAGAAAAGAAACCCTGCCAAAGACAAAATACATCAAGGGAAAGGGAGCTAGGCCAGATTTTTCTACAGATGAGACTAAATCTCAAATTTGGATGAGGTGCCTGTTCCCTAGAAGGTACTTAACACTTTGACTGTGTAAGGTCAGCCAAATAACTCCACCAAACTTTTGCTCCTGGTGTTGATAAAGTCCTCCAAAATATGCATTTGGCTACAAATATTGCTTGAAACAATCACACTTTCGATGAGCTTCCAAAGACAATCTCTCAGAGCACAATTCTAGGAAGTGATTTTTTAAAAGATTCTTTATTGTTAGAGAAATCCTGCCTATGTCTAGTCAAAAAAGCCCAGTTTTGATCTCATGTTGATCCTCCAAGCTGTGCCACTGCTCCTTGCTACACCACTGTTCTTCGCTAAATGCTTCTCCTTATTTTACCCTGTCTTTTGTACCTTGGTTGCTCTTTGTAGACTGTTTAGTTCTACAAACCATTCATGCAGAATGTCAGGAAGCGAGAAAAATAAGAAAAATAAATGGAGGGAAGAGTTCCTGGGGAGACAGAAGCTGATTTACCATTTATTTAATTTGAGATTACTTGGAACATTAAAGGTAGGTACAATGACAATTTTCTGCAGAGTAAAAAGATACCAGATAATGTATGCACTTGCATCTTTGCATTTGTGTAAAGCTATGGTTTAAGTTGAAATTACAAGAGGTCCCAGACAAAGTAAGTTTCCTGCCTCCTCAAATCTGGAACAAATCTGTTCAGAAATACAAATATGGAGACACTGCTTTTTACTGGCCAGTGGTCACAGATGCAGAGGAGGCAGGATCTTGTGAAAAATGTTAGACTGAACAGATGATATAATACGAACTATTACATGTTATAAACATATCATGTAAACATATAAACCTGTATACATATAAACATATAAACAGATCATGTACATGAAATAAGCTTTGACAGAACAACCTCCTCCAGGCATTTAATTCCTCTCATATTCAGAGAAAGAGACTTTAGACAATATTTGTAAACAGATAGCTGTATCAAAGATACTTTACTATGTCTTCAGTCTATGACATCACTTTCCCCAGAAATTGTGAGGACTTTGAGTATATGACCAGCCACTTTGGTCAAAAGGGATCGTACAGTGGATCACCATACATTCTCAGTTCCTGAGCAAGTACCATTTTCTGCTTTTTCCATTTACACTGACATCTTTTGACATGGATCACATTCTATGTAAAACTTCAGTGCAAATATTTACCCATCTTGAAAACGTTGGAGAGTATCAGTTTCCAAATTCTGCCATCTAGTGTACTGCAATATATTTTGAGCTGATAAAGATATTTACTTATTTGCTTGTTTTTGTTGTAGGTCTGCAGTCCCAAACTGATGACAGTGATAGGACGGATAAAACCCCCCACTCACTACAGTGGTGTAGGATTCAGTACCAGAGGAAGATGCTAGATTGGTTTAATATTTGCAAGCTTAGTGTGAAATTTTACCTGCCACCCGTGATTTTTAAAATCCCTTTAATACTTGAACTACATGACAAACTGCTGAAATCCTGATGTATTACTGATGTATCAGTAGTTGTCAGCTGTAGCTCTTTTTACTTCTGTTCACATGGATCCTTACAGTCACAGTTCTTTTATGAATTAGAAAATAAAGAGAAAGGATGAATGTGCATATGTACAGATGCTATCGCTTTGCAGGTAGCAGTCATGATCTCCAGTTGTTTCACAGGAAGAGCAGCAGACCCCGTCCTGCTGGGAGTGTGACTAATCAGCGAAGAATTCTCAGTAATCAAGTGGGATTATGTTGGGCTGTCGTCTCTCCCCAGCCTCCACAGGAAATGCTCATGGAACAAAAGATCCAAAAGTCTCTCATCTCCCTCTTCTCAGCCATCCCCCTCTGAAAACAAAACCATAGAATCATAGAATAATTAGGGTTGGAAAGGATCTTAAGATCAAGTTCCAGCCCCCCTGCCATGGGCAGGGACACCTCCCACTAAACCATTCCACCCAAGGCTCTGTCCAACCTGGCCTGGCCTTGTTCCAGATCTTCCAACTTGATTGCTCTTTTTCAACAGATGTTCAGTTTGGGACAGGGATTTAGTACAAACTGGAGCTATGTAGTTTGAAAAGCCCAAACTGAGATTTATGGGTACATGGTAATAAGTTCACTGTGGTCCTGTTTCCTTTTAAAGCTCAGTTTTCCAGGCTCTGTCTAATTCATATTTTCTGTTTAAAGCCAAGATTTCCAGGCTTCTAATCTAAATGCATTTGTCCTGGAACCACTCCTAAACTGAAATGGATGGTGTTTTATTCATAAAACCCGCTTCCTTGGGTCACAGTGACAGAAAGCCATTCCCACTGTGGTCAAGATGCAAGGCATCATGTTCCTCAGTATTGTCACCCATCCAAACTCTATCAACCACCCTCAAAAAGCCCACAAACCAAAACCCTAGCACACCACCACAACCACCACCCCCTAAAAGAGAAGAAAACAAACACTGGAATGTACAGAAACTATGCACACATTATGTACTCTCTTTGGAATCTCAGTTCCCCTGTGGTCTCCACTTAGCATGTCTCTTTCTGAGGTTCTCAGGTGCATGCCAGAGGAGCAGAGTGCATAAAGAAAGAGCTCAGCTCTTTGATTTGCATATTTTTAGGAAACATTTTTATGCAGACCCCACTGTGCCTGTGTTTTCCTTCCTTTTTTTTTTGTAACAAACAACAACACAGCACTCTCACACTAAAAGATCAGAATTAATTAATCACCAATTAGACTGACTCACTGAATAAAGGAAGCCATAGGCTTCAGCTAGTGAGTCCTGCATCTAATCTTGTAATGAGCCATGTCTTTCATGTGTGATGAAAGTGATGTGTGATTTCTTATATTTGTTCCAATGTTCAATTATATGTCCTGTTAAAACCACAGTTCCTCCATGAACTTGCCCAATATCTTCTGACAGCCATTGGATCTCATTACACCCTCATCTCCAAGACAAAAGAACCTTCTGGCATAGCTGCACTTGTGAGAGTCAGTGGCATCTCCTTAATTCTCTACTCTTCCTCTTCTCTGAGGTTTCTTTGTTCACAGGACTGCAGCATTTCAGCGAAGGCATTTGTTGACAGATGTTACCGCCATGCTCCTGTGAAAGCCATGCTGTATTTCCTCATATTTGCATGACTAATTTTGAAGAATTAACTTCACACACTGAAGATGTGTAGGAGGAGGAGAAATAACTGTTGTGTGGAAGTAACTGCCTCTGCCTAACAAGATAATTTTTCAATCAGATATGCTCCTCAAGTCTGTTGGGCGCCTCTTGCCATTACATCCATTTGTAGTTTTACCTTTCAAGAGTGAAGATTTTTCTACTTCTGCTGTAATGAAACAGAGCCTTTATTGCTGTTGTGTGCAAAGAGGGTGATCCACAGAGGCATGTGGACTGCTGACACTAGAAGCTTGCTTTTTCTTGCAGCGTTCTCCTGCTCTTCTTTCATAAACCTGCTTCATTTTTATGCCCAGCAACTCAGAACAATATATTACCTTGTCTGCCTCTATCATTTCCTTTCAGCTTTTCTTCCTTCAGTTCTTCATCACTCTCCTCCAGAATTTGAGCTTTATCAGTGCCATAATCTCATGCCTTACAAAATAAACCATATACTTTTATGATGGTGCACAGTGGTCTCTGCCCTATTTTTCAAGCACCACTGTTTCTTATATTCTAAAAGTCACAGGCACTTTATAAATGAAAGAGATGAGAAAAATATATAAACGGAAGTGAAAAATTAACAAATCTATGTATTTATTCAAGACACTACTAATATGTGATTTGAGGACCAGACTTAATTTCGTAGTTAATTTTTACTTCTCTTCAGGGTTTTCCATATAACTAAAGGATGGAACATGTGAAATAGCTACCAAATGATTAGACTGCTACTAACAAGACCTTCACATAAACGTAAGCAAAAAATAAAAGAAACATTTAAAGAGACTTCTCCTGAGCTTTGACAGTTCCTTGCATGCTAATGACTCATTAGCCAAATTTAGTTTAACAATTTCTAGAATATACTAATTTTAAAAAAGAATGCCTATTAATTTTATATCAGATCATGAATGTGTTGTGTGTCTGTGATCTTCATTGCTGTGCACTCCACTTCAGAAACACAGCTGATTCTTCTAGTCTTCCTTTCTTAGAATCACAGAATGGTTTGGGTTTGAAGAGACCTTAAAGATCATCTAGTTCCAACACCCTGCCTTGGACAGAGATATCTTCCACTAGACCAGATTGCTCAAAGTCCCATCCAGTCTGGCCTTGAGCACCGCCAGGGATGGCACAGTCACTGGGCAATCTGCTCCAGTCTCTCACCAGCACCACAGTAAAGTATTTCTTCCTAATATCTAATCTAACTCTACCATCCTTCAGCTTAAAGTCATTCCCCCTTGTCCTATCACTACATGTCCTTGTAAAAAGTCCCTCACCAGATTTCTTGTGGGGCCCCTTTAGATACTGGAAGGCTGCTGTAAGGTCTCTCCTGAGGTTTTCCTTCTCCAGGGTGAATAATCCTCTCTCAGCCTGTCTTCATAGGAGAGGTGATCCAGCCCAGGATGTGCTGCTACTCAAGGGAGTAAAGACCCACTCTAATGATGAAGAATCATTAAGTCTGATGATCCTGTCCAGCGAAAAGGACGTTGTAAGCTTAGATTGTCCTCCAGCTGGGGGTATTGGTTTAAAGGCACAAGATCACCCAGTGTTGCTTTAAGAGTATAGAAATTTGACAGAAAATCAGCCCCTTTGCATTCCAGCTAGTCCTCAGAAATCAGAGTGACTGGGGGCAGTCAGGCTTAGTTTCTGATTGTAACCAATTCAACACTGTAAATCTGATCATGATTATGGATGCACAAATAGTGCGGTTCATTGAAGCAAAAGAAATACAGGTTCAGACTTGCTGCTAATAATCCACTTCCTGCATTAGAACTAAAATGCAAAAGCTAACTAACAATTAATTGAACTTATATAGGAAAATCAAATAAACCATATGGTAATTCATTAAAATTAGTTTCACCTGGGTATCATTGGGCATAGTCGGAGGCAAAAATCTTACCAAAAAGGCAACCCTACTTTGGGGAGGAGTGAGGAACAAGCCCATCGACTTGTCTGCAACATGGAGTCAAATTTTCATCCCTTCTTGTGGAGGAGTTAGAATGCCCCATTTATATATTTAGAGAATGTTTAAATGTGAAACTGTAGTCAAATTACTGACTGCTGTCACAGGCAGTGTAGGGAGACCCACTTTATCAATGTGGTGTATTTTAATGTGTAAATGAGAGATAAGGAGAGTCTTGACTAGGCACTGACCAGGCACTTCATCCTTGGGACTCAAGGGCAGAACAAAACCTTGACACAGTAGCAGTTAACATCATTCCCTCTTCCACCCTGCTGACTCAGGCTGTCTGACCGCAACACCCTTATCGGGGTCTTGCAACTCATTACTCCCTTCAGCACATCTCTCAAGGCCTCAGACCTCATTCCCACAGCTGTGATTTCAGAAACTGCTACAGCTAAGGCCTCATCCCCACACCCAGCAACCAAGTCACCCGGCAAACAGGGATGTTGATCGAGTCACCCCAGCACACTGAGATGCACACTACAGACACGAAGTAAAATCAGGGCAGCCTGCACATCTCAGGTGTCTCCACAACACATTTGAGAAGGAACATGAGTCAGAACAGGGAAATCTGCTGAAAGCTTACTGGCTGATTTACAAGTGATCCATATTTAACTGTTCCCCATCTTGTAAGTAAAAGGTAATTGTCTTTGTAAAGCTCTGTAAAGCATATTTTAGTGATGAGATCTATTCCTGTGGCATGCCTTTGGAAATACAAGTGGAAATCATGAGACTTATATTGATGGTGAAATGAAAAGATGGGAGAAAATGCTATGTGAGATAGCACTACTGTCAAACAAAAGGACCTAGTGTTGTCCTGTACTAATTCGGCATTTGAAATGCTTGCTAAAAGGTCTGAACAAGACAAGATATGATATGAGAATGCTCTGTAGCTCTAACAAGGTAGAAGCAGGCTGTATTTGACTCAAGTTTCTTACAAGGCAAAATCAAACAGGTCACTTACACCGACATAGTCCTATTCCAGTATTTCTACTTGGAGGCCTGTATTCCTATTGTATTGCTCAGGGAGCTGGCCAAGCTAGAACTGGCATTTTGTTTTTCTCTTTTATGGGCCTCATACATGTTTACTGGGGCTTTGATCTCTTAGTCTCCTGTCTTGACAAGACAGTGGATGTGGTCTCCTTTTCTTCATAATACTTCCCAGATCATTAGAACTCTAGGGACTGAAGAAAACTGGAAATGTTCCAGTAAATTAAATTCTCTTCTTTGCCAAGGACTAAACAACTGTTTTTAAGAATCACTGAAACATCATAAATACAAATAAATCAATCTTTCTCTGAAGTCTTATGTCAAAGGATAATGTCATGCTGTCAAAACAACAGCAGATTTAAAATAATAAACTCTTGTAGAAATAAGAATCTGATGGAACAGTGTATGAAGGAAGAAAATCTTTGTGTTCTGCTCATGTTGTGGCTAGTAGCTATCCTGAGAGTCACACAGAGGGACACAGGCAATTTACTCACATTGAAAAGAACAATCTTATAACGGGCAGATTATCTAAACAAGTAATTTTCCAGGGTTTAATAGCACTATTCTCAAGCACAAATAACAAAGAAGACAAAAAATACTGAGTAGGATGCTTCTATTAAGGTATAGGCAGGCATTCCTTTGCAATGATATTCTTGAACAGAAAGGATAGTTATCAGATTTCTGCTGCATTTCCTTTCAGTATTAACCCTTCTTCTATCTCTGTCATTTTGCATTAAATGCGTAGCTATGTGAATTTACATGTATGCTGAATATGAGTATGAATTTTCCTTCTTTGTTTACATTTCATATTATTTCCCTTTTTCTTCTATCATAGATTGCAAAAAGTGAAATCCTGGCCCTATTAAAAATTTTGGCAGAACTCCAAAGTCTGAAACTGAGCCAGGATTTTACTCAGTAAATCTGGCTGACTACTGTCTGCATTTTAATAGCATTGTATCATATCTTTTTTTCTGTTTTGTTTTCATGCTATATACCTCTAAAAAGTCTTATATTTTAATTAGTTAGCATGCAACCGTGAGTACATGTTTATAGAAAAAAAAATGAGTATTATTTTTCCAAGCTTAAGGTAAAATACGAGCTGCAGTCCTTTGTGCCCTTCTGATAGATATTTAAAAGCATTTGAAACCTCCTTTGATTTTTCACAGTAATTTGGTATGTCTATTACTTTCAGCATATTTCATACGAAATGTCTTCAGCATTTTCCAGCTAAATTCTGTGCCTTACTTTCATTTATGAGGATGGTTCTTTTGTTAGGTCTTTTCAATTTCTTCACAATGCCAAGACATGCTTTGATCACTTTGGAGTTAGTGACAGGGTACTCAAACTCTACTCATGTAGAACAGGCATGGCAATAACTAAAGCTGAAGAAAAGTCAGCACAAAAGCACTGGTAGTGCTATTCTGTTCAAGAGCATGTATACACCACATAAAAAGCAGAGCAGCAGCAGGATCAGTGAAACAAATAGGCAGAATTTAAAACTCTAACCATATTTTAAAAGAGAAAAATGTCATTGGATCAAAGAACAGGTAATTCAGATTAGCCTGTCTTTTAATCAAAGACATGGGCCTTCTTCTAGCCTATTTTTTCTCTTTTTTTTTTAACTAAAGATGGTGAAATAAACATGTTTTAGTCCATCTACGAATGTATTCTCAGAACTGGTTAATTTTGGTTTATGTTTTATGCCGAACTGAGAACTCAAAGCATCTTCCATTAGAGCTGTGTGACCAATCATCACCATCCTCCCAAGGAGAGAGACAAGAGTCAGTTCATGGCTTTTAGTTGGGCTTTTATTGGTATTTGAGAGATGAGAAAAGGGTAAGAGAGTTTACACTTCATCAATTTGTTCAAGGACTCTTTCACACATTAACAGATATCTGTATATGCACACATATGTATTTGAAAATTATAGTTACAAATAACCCAAACAAACCAACCAACTTATTTTGTAACATGGCCTGGAAAGTGACAAGATTTTCATGATCCCTAGATCTCTGGCATATTCATTTCACAGTGATAAGACAGCTGCCAAGTAGGTTTGGATGAGCTTCATCTTTCTTGCATGCCATAGTACTCTGAAGCCTGAAGTATTAGCTCTTAGCCATGATTTTCACCATAGTGTTTCATGTAGTCTTTTGAGTGTCCTGTAGTCAGGCAATGGAGGCAAATAGAAGAAAATGACACCTCATCTGATGAAATCTATGTTAATTACATCTCAGTTTTTCCATAGTGGTCATATAGATTACATTGTTCTACTCTTCACAGCAGCAGCCTTCTGCATATTGGAAGATTGTTAAGTCTCCCTTCCAGTCTTCACACCTTTAAACTAAATAAACCCAGCTCTAAATATCCTCTTTCCTGGACCTTAAGTCCCTTAATTTCCATGAATTTTCTCCCACTTGTTCAGTTCCCCTGATTTATGGTACTTGAAGGATGTCATAGACAACATGAACAAAAGATCATGTTATTACAGCAGGATACGTTTTTGTTAATTGATTAAAAAAAAGGGGGGGGGGATAAAGAACTTATGAAATTGATGCTACAATCCATAAATTTGAAAGATTAATATTTGCAGATGAGGTAACTGGTAAGAAGAAGTAAGAAGTTTGTTAATTTAGTACTTTGTTGTCTTCACTACTTTTTCAATAGTCTATAACGTATTAATCTTTAGAAGTGTTCACTGTATATGTTTCATTTTAGGTAGATCTTTAAGTAGCATTTAGCTGCCCACTAATAGACTATTATGATTTATAATGGTCATTTATGGTTTGGGGTTGCATGATGATGATTATTATTACTATTATTACTATTGTTATTATCATTATTACTATTATTTTCCCTTTCTCACACAGATTTTTTGCAATTTGGGGAGGCTTCTAGTCTCAAAGTACAGCAAACCTTTTGTTATGTCTCAGCTAGCTACAGAGGGAGATGCCCTGTCTGACCTCTTCCTCCTTTCAAAGGAGGAACCTTAAATGGAAACCTCTGATCTTCAGTCATCCCAACTTTTATAAAAGGTGCTTAGTTTCCAAGAATCAGCACAATGTAGTAGCCTTCAACCTGCTAAGGCTTATTCATGATGCAAGTATGCTGAGAGCCACTATAATAGGCCCCATGATCAGAAAATGAGGTGGGAAAAGGGGACAGCATCATCACATAACCTCTACCAATAATGTTTCCTGGACTGTAACAACTCCTTCTCTGAAGGAGGATGAGATTTGAACAATCAAATCTAAAGTCAGTGCTACATAAACACTTTCCCTTTTTATTAGGATTTCTTTTTTTAAGAGAGAGTCTTGAAGTGTTCTGGTTTTTGTCTTAGGTTTTCTCTTCAACCTCCCATGTGTTCAGAGGATTTTGTAGACAAATATAAAAGTGACCCAAAATCTACAGACCTGGATCTCAATCTGACAGCTGTGAGATCACAGAATCATGGAATCAGAGAATCTTGAGTTTCAAGGGACCCATAAGGATCATCAAGTCCAGCTCCATGATCCTCACAGAACTACCTAAAACCAAAGCATATGATGAATAGCATCATACAGATGCTCCTTGGAAGGTGCTCTGATGGGGTTGGTGCCATGACTGCTTCCCTGACGAACCTGTTCAAGTGTCTCAGTGAAAAAGCTGTTCCTAAGGTCCAATCTAAAATTCCCCTGATGCAGCTTCGTTCCATTTCCTTGTGTCCTATAGCTGTTCATTAGACAGAGAAGATTAGCACCTCTCCTCTGCAGCCCCCCCTTGAGGAAGTTGTAGTCTCCAACGAGGTGACCTCTCAGCCTTCTCCGTGCTAAACAAACCAAGTGACTGCAGTGTCCTGTCCTTCTTGTCAGTTGCGTGGAAGGTGATCAGGTTAATTTCTGACTGTAACAAAGTGGTATCCTGTAGACTTGTTATGTCTATTGAGCTTACAGATAGTGCCTGGACATCCTGAATGTTAGAGTTCCTGTGATTTCACTAGTAATGACCTCTGGCTGTTGTGCAAGCACTTTCCAGGACTTTGGACCCTTCCTGAGAAAATGGAGTATGGGCTGAATCTAATCTTGAATGCTTTTCACTGCATTTTTACAAAGTTATTGAAATTATTGGTTTTCTTTATAGGTTTCTTTATCATATTAACATTAGACATACATATCCAAAATGGATCCAAAAGTGGAATTTGAGTAGCAGTACTGACACCTTGTTTTTCCACATAAACCCAGTTTGTCAGACCTGGCCATATTATTGAGATTGTTCCTCAGAATTTCTCCTATTTTGGTGGTTGATCCACAAAATGAACTCTTTAAGATTCAATAGCGATGCAAGACTGTACAATTATTTTACTTTTAAATTAGGCAGAAAAAACTCCTGTGAATTGACCCAATTATTTCTTACTTATCCAATAATGAGAGTAGTTCTGTATTCCGGGGTTGTGAACGTTATTTTTCTGCAACATACAAACTTGTTGACTACACTGATTTTGGGTTTGCAAATTTGAAGTTTTTAGATTCCTAAAAGACATGTTGATATAAAAGTTGCATTGGTTTGAACAGGTGGTAGAGGAACAAGATGTCAGTCATAGTAATGGCATATCTTTATGCTACTGGGGTGAAAAGGCACTATACCATGCCAGACATTCATGTGTTAGTTTGACATGTGCAAGAATGAGGTGATGAGGATGTTTCTGTAGTGAGTGCTCTTATGACACTATTAAAGATTTGGCTGTTCAGCCTGGAGAAGAGAAGGCTGCGTGGGGACCTCAGAGCAGCCTTCCAGTATCTGAAGGCGGACTATAGGGATGCTGGGGAGGCACTCTTCATTAGGGACTGTAATGATAGAACAAGGGGTAACAGGTTAAAACTTAAACAAGAGAAGTTCAGGTTAGATATAAGGAAGAAGTTCTTTACTGTTAGGGTGGTGAGGCACTGGAAAGGTTTGCCCAAGGAAGTGTGAATGCTCCATCCCTGGCAGTGCTCAAGACCAGGTTGGACAGAGCCTTGGGTGACATGGTTTAGTGTGAGGTGTCCCTGGCCATGGCAGGGGGGTTGGAACTTGATGATCTTAAGGTCCTTTCCAACCCTAACTATTCTGTGATTCTATGATGCTGTCTTGTGCAAACTTTTTAGGAAATACTTGTAAGATAAAGCTTCAACCTGCTGCTGCTGGGAAGAGATTGGATACTGCTGCTAACTCATAAAGCATCCTACTAACTACACAGTAGATTACAAATTTCATTTAAATGAAGGTAAGTGTAGGAGATGGAAGTATCTTTGAGGATTTTGGTTTTAAAGCTACCTCCAAAGATATGATCTCATCTATAATTTAGAATCATAGAATCGTTTAGGTTGGAAAAGACCCATAAACCTAACACTATCAAGTTCACTAGTAAACCATGTCCCTAAGTGCCATATGTACATAGGACATACATCTTTTACATGCCTCCTGGGATGGAGACTCAACCAATTCCCTTGATAGCCAGTTCCAATAATTGACAACCTTTGCTCATAATTCATATTGCAAATTTCTAGACTAATAGCCTCTGGAGGATACACCAAATCCATTTTTATGAGTACAGGATTTCTCCTGCAGAATATGGACTCTTCACATCTAAGGGAGTAATCTAGTCAACTACTTTTAAAGCAGGAAGATGTATGTCCACAGAAAATACTTTCTTAGTCAAGGTTATATCTGGTACACATACGCATACTCATACCATTCACCACAATTCCTAATTTTGTAGCAAGACCAGCCACAGGTTATTTTCATATTTCCAACAAAGGTACATTGCGTAAGGTCTAGGGGACCTTAGTGGTCACACTGGTTTTGACAGTCCAAAGAATTACTGGTAGCAGTAGTCTAGGAGGACACTGTAGCTGAGGCTGAATTCCATCTGAAACTTCATCACAAATATTTTGGACTAAGTTTTCAAAGCAGCTAGAACAATCTGTAAACTGTACAAGAGCTAATTTGGCAGCAATTCAGACCGCTGTAGTCTAGATTACTAGTCTCTGATCTTAGGACATCTGTTTTTCTTCTTCAATCAAATAATTCTTAGGGTCTCCTAAAAATTATCTTAAGTATTTTCACTCATAAGCCAGATTGCCATAACAGTGCAGACAAAATCTGATATTATTTTTATTAATGGAAACACCCTTTCAACCAACCATTAACAAATTGCTCATTACATCATCTATCAGTGAGTATTTAATTTCTAGATTAATTCATCAAAGAATAAATAAGAAACAAGCATTTATGGCAAATCCTCCTTTTGTTTCCATTGTAAAGGCAGTAAAAAAGCGAGACCTGCCTTACATTTATCTCACTACCAGTAGCATAGTTTATTGTTAGTCAGAATTAATTGCTACTGATGTAAAAACTTACTTCAGGAATGAGACATTGTGCTGTATACCTCAGATATCAAAAGAGCAAAAATAATAACCTCCACAGAATGCAATCCATTCACAAATCACCTGGCACACTTAGTTGCATAAGATTCAAAGGAAAATCATTTTTGCCTCAGATTTTCAAAATGGACTGGTGTAAATGGCAACACATAATATTAATTGGGTGACTCATTCAGATATTCTTGGAGTTTATTGGCTACATATGAAAATTAGATTGACACATGCTTCAGCAGAATCTCCTTAACTGAAATACAGAGAAGAACCACACTGAGTCCATTCATGTATTTCCTGTGAATCCTGAAGGATGGCATCAGATGAGACCCTCAAACTTGTTCAAAAAAATTCCATGTGGAATAATCTATTTGCCGCTCACCAAGTTTACAGTTCAGGCATAAGAATAAAAAGCTACATGTACACTAAAAGTGAATTCTTTTAGAGGTTTTTTTGTTTGTGGATCTCATAACCTGACAACTTTCTCCACATTTTGGGATTCTATAATCTGGATTACAAGTAGAAATGGATGCAAGCTAAAAAAGCTTTTGGTTGCTCTTATCTGTACACCAAGAGAATTCATGCATGAGACTGGCAAGATACAGAATAAGCACAAGGGCATTTTCATATTCCTTTGCCACAGCCTGAAGGAGAATATGACTGCTAACTACCTTAAAAACCTGCAATCACTATAAAAGCAGTTTGCTTTTGTATTCATACTTAACTCCATTTAAATGTTGCCTAAGAGGCAATTAAAGTAGCTCTTTAAGAAATTCAGGTCTTGTGGTGGTGGTTTTATTAATATATGCTGCTTCATGCATCTCAGAAAACTGAAATCTAACTTGCCTGCTTTGCTTCCTCAGGTTCTAGTTACACCTCATCACTGTAAAGCAGCACCATAAAAGGCATGTAAAAGCAAAGGGAAATAAAAAAAAACAACTTGCTTGTATGAAATTCCTTTTGTCATCAAGCCTTTGTAGTAGATAAAGTTTTGAGAAATCCATTGCTTCTTTTTGTTGTTTTCTTTTCCTGTCTGTGCATTCCTTGGGCTCCTTAAGGGCAGTGGAGATCCTTTGCATGCTCTCTGCTGGGGGTAGACTTTTATCCACAGAATCTTCTTCAAGCAGTAGCATCAGGGATATTTGGTGTTCTGCAGTTTCTTGGAAATCACCCAAGTACAGCCATGAGATTGTGATTTCCATACTGTTACAGCTGTGTGAGGTGAACAAAAAACACTGTGGTTTTCAAAGTTACAGCTGTGACAAGTTAGGACAATATTGGTTTCATACACAAGGAATATGATTCTCTCAGGTTTTCCTTGTAACAAATGTCTGTGTGAAATGGCAATAAAATTTCAGCTGTTCCTAATCAGACAGAACTTCCTTCATTCTTGATCCAAATTTCCCAGACCCACAAAACTACTATTTTCCTCTGTTGTTGCAAATTAACATTTGAAGCATTTATTTCAAACACTTAAAAAAAAAAATGCTTGTATCATGAGTCATGGAAGAACATCTCTCACTGCAAACATGAAAAATACCTTTTCACTGAAGACAAGATTTACCTCTTACAGAGTGATTGCTTGAACTCCCTATTGGAGACCTAGCTAATATTACAGAAAAACAAAAGAGGCACTAGTTAATGTGGGCAGGGGGAATCAGTGCCTGATCTTGCTTTCAGGAAAAGCATCCAAAGTCAACAAGAGGTTTTCTGAGCAAGCATATAGTATTGGTTCACATAAAATTACAGCCCCCGGTCCTGCAAATGCTATACCATGAACAGTTCTGTTGATACCAGAATATACACATAAAATAACTCAAACCTGTGTTTTCAGAATTGAGGTACTTTGGTGGGTTGAAATGGCTGGCAGAGTGGAAGCAGAACAGAAAAATGTATCTTTTTTTTCACAACTTATACATATCATGCTGAAGCAAGTTCTCCATTTCTCAGACAACACGTTAGCAAGGCAGGAACGCATTTCTCCACTGTTATTCAGAAAGAATGCTGTACAAGCCATACTGTCTGAAGAAATGCAAATATTCAGCTCGTGAGATTAAATTGAAATAAAGAATATCTCTGGTGAAATATTAGCTATCTGCCAAATGAGGAAAATCATCCTATATGCTCCTGCCATGCTAGGCAGTTCTTCTTGTGGCTCTCTCTTACCTTTGACATCTCTAAGTACTATTTTAATAGCCATGTGTGATACACATTAATACATATCTTCTTTTGAAATAGATAGTAGTTTATATTCTTAGTGTCACTTCCAACTGTGGTATCACTTAAATATATTTATCACATGTGTCAATTCATTTGTGACTCAAAGGAAGATTGAAGATTTCTGTAGGTACTCTTCAAATGAAGTGCACAGACCTTTATTGTTTTTGTTACTGTTCATTCCAAGTCTTCACCACCAGTTTCCCCCTTTCCTCCTTCTAACAGTATCATATCTGTTTTGTAATATTAATTCCAAACTCTTTTTCTTGCAGTATCACAAACTTGCTTTCTACAACACATAACTATTTGTAATAGTGTGATCTTAAGTTTGGCAATGTTAATTTTGTATTTTAATTCCTGCATATTCTGGTTGTATAACTGAAAAGCTGAAGGGTGCAAACTTCCAGGCTCCTTACTTTATGTAAGTTTTCTAATTTGGTAGCGGGTACACTGAAAGTCTGTGGCACCCACTTTTTGCTCCTGATCAGTAAATTCCCTATTTAAACTTGTCATGCACCTCTGAATACACTTTACATCGGATGGTTCTTGGGTTTATATTAATCTTCTTATTGTAACAATACTGCATGCAGAATAGCTCTTATTTTATTACACCTTCTGAATCACTTTGTAGTAATCCTGGTTATCAAGATAGCAAATCCATGTGAATACCCATTTACTCATGGAAATGGATCTGCTAATTACTAAATGCTTTCAAAGGTGCTTCTTTGACTGTGCTCTTCAACTCACCTTTTTTATACAGAAAACTGTATGATTTTTCAAGGTAGACATAAATATAGTTTTTGTTTATTACCACCTGATCTCATTTCCTCCAAATACTACCCAAATTATAAGAAACAGCAAATGGGGGGGGGGGGGTGGAGAATAAAACAGTAGAACCATTATTTTGTATTTATCAACATTTTGCTCAAGCGTACAGGTCACTGGCGCATGATTTCCATGCCCCCTTTTATTTTCACTCATCCCATTTCATCAGCAATTGAAACAACTACAGATTCAATCCTTTTGAATATTGTTGAAAGAAAGTTCTAAAAAAGTAATTTTTACTTTTTTAGTATGTAATGTAATGTAAAACAAGGGCATGTCTTACACTGCAAATATCAAAATCAAAGTAATGAAGACAAACTTAAGTTAGGAAAGACTTTAAAAAGAAAAAAAAAGTTTTATCTGGGTAGCTCTATAGAAAAAACCTCTAAACTGTACTATATTTAAACTATCAATTTGGTAATTTGAAAACCAAACTTTTAAATGTCCCATAATACCCAATTGTAAAGGTTATGTCCTTTGCTGGTTTTGCTTTTGATAAGAGAAAGAAAAAGAGGGAGACCGGGAGACCCACAACTCTCCTTCTGGGAACAATTAAGGACACAGTAAGTTACCACTATTAATAAATAATACAAATTCATTAAATTGGTACTCTGTACGTGGAAAGCAAGAAGGCACACAAGAGGCAGCTGTAGGCTCTTTTGGCCCTGCCTTCAGGCTGACGGGCATTTCACAGACAAAATCACTAATTCTGAATGTCAAAGTATGGAAGAATGTAGTGACAACCACATCTCCAAAGAGGCTATTTTTTCACTAAAGATTCCTGGAGCATAAACTCCATCCACCCCCAGATCTGGAAGAGTAGTACTTCCTAGGCAAGCCACTTGAAAAGACTGGAAAGGCATCGTGTATAGCCACCATGAATCTGTTGCCAGTGTCTAAACAAACAGCAGATGTACTTCGTGGGCCATTTTACAGTTCCGGTTCACTAGTCCAATAGACCACAGGAGACAAAAAATGTAGCTGGCTTTCTCCTGCCTGACTACACAGATTTTGCAGTGTGAAAGAATCCAGGGTACACAGAAGGATTCCGTCAGGTCTCAGTCAGTTGGGATGTATTCTGAATATAGTGAAATGCCTTTAAGGTTTCCCAATCTGCATGTACTTGGTGCTGCTCAAATCTATTCACTCAAGTCACTTAAGTGATAGCCTTCTCCAGCATCAGGCACACCTGCTTATTTGATGCCTGTTTATCCATTGACCCTGTGTATCTGTGTGTCTGTATGTCAAAATAATTTGTTTTCAGGTTGATACTCAAGAGACATTACAAACCAGTTTCACTGCCACCATATGTCCTTCTTTTCTGTAAGATAATATCTTGTTATACTGAGCATAACAAAGAAGCTTTTCAATCAGATACGTGGTCTCCATTCTGTCCTTTGAATAATGTTTCTCCCCTTTCTTCCATTGCATGCTAACTACTGAGCCACATTAATCAAACAATTAAAAATTATACAAATACAGAACTAAGTGTCAATTAACCAATTGTTTTCTGCTCCTTTTGAGATGTGTGTCCAATTCAGATTCCTTTCACTAAGTCTTAAGCAACACAGTAGTACCATAAAACTGTAAACTTTCCTGAAGTGCTGAGAAAATTTATGTAAGGAAAATCTTAAATTATTCAGGCCTGCATGAGACTTTTCTGACTTGACCTATTTACTAAACCCCATTTATCACAGGATTATGATGATTTTGAAGTCAAGGACTTAGAGAGAATGTAATTCATTATATGCAAGTGTTAATAACAGGCTCTGGATGACATTCATAAATAATTGCAAACTCTTATTAATTATGCTTTTAGTAAGCTGGTGCTGTGACTTTGAAATTATAAGCTACCAGTAACAAAATAATTACAGTTGCTTTAACATAGCAGATTAAGTGCTTTAGCACTCTATCTTTAAAAATGCTTGTATAAATAATTGCATTGGTACTTATTTTCCTCTCTATCTCATGCTATATTACCAGTTGAGGTGAACCCAAACACTTAGTTTTACGCATCTCAGAGTAGAAGAATGAAAGTGGTCCCCACACTTATGTTGAAAAGAGGTGGTACATAAGAGCAAATTTATCTTTTCTCATCAACTAATGTGGTTGCCTATAGTGGGATGCTTACTTCAGCTTGCTTTTAGAGGCTGTTGGTGCGAACATCTTCCTGGAAAGATGCAGAAGAAAGGAACAGCTGTCCACCGAAACAAATGCATGTTATATCTTGATTGTACTCATGGGAGACCAGTTTAATCCTGTGAAATGTTTGATACAAATCCGCTATTTACAGTGTTGATATCAGCTTTCATTTTTTTTCTTTTAAAATTATCATTGTTTCTAGAAAATTGTAGGGAGACATTTCCCTGATATTTATTTATTTAAAGGCAAATGGTGCTTCTGTCTCATACATTTGTATGAGCAGTTTTCAAAAGTTCTTCAGAGAACAATGCTCAGCTCTGAAGCAAGATGAAGACATGGAAGAACCATCATATTCTTAATGGGATTCTAGAAAACATTAGTTTCAAAGAGACCTCAGAATGCCACATAGACCAACCACCTGCTCAAGGCAGAACTAACTTCAGGGTCAGATGAGGTTGCCTAGGGACTTGTCCAGCTGAATTTTAAAAATTTTTGAAGGAAACCCCACAGTGCCTCTCAAAAGCTTATTCCAGGACCTGATCCACATTAACAGGAGCAAGTTTTGTTTTATATCCAGCCAGAATTTTCAATGGCAATTTTTTGATTGCTGCCTGCTGTCCTTTTGCTGTGCATCTCTGAGAAATGTTTGGCTGGTTAAAACTATAGAATGCCTATCCAGTGTGAAGAAAACTGCTTACTGGAGTGTAAAGCACAAGCTTATAATATAATTAAGACAGTGCATATATAGATGACAAAAAAGACCACACCCACAAAGGAAAAGAATAGATGCCCTGTAAGTCACCTGCCAAAAGTGACTCTTCATAATACAATTGTTCCAACATATTTTATATTTCCATTATGATCTCCTAAAGAATTTTTTCAGGAAGCTGATTACACTGTATAGGCATACACTGGTATAAGGAATCTAATAACTCATCACAGGCCTTGTCTAAGGTGCATAGATACCTTGTGGGTAGATTATGTGATCTGCATCTGTCTCTGGTGAAATGAGAGGCTTTAACCACAACATTCCTTTTATGCTCAGTCAGCACCCCCTTTTTAAAACTGTTGTTGGCTAGACAACATTAACTATCATGCTAGAACATGCATTCGTGTTTCAACAGCACTTTCACAGCAACTCAGCCTTAACGGAGGAGCCTTTTAAAAGAGCTGTGCTCCAGTCAAGTGAAGCAACAGACATCTCCATAAAAGCAGCCCCAATATATTTACTATAGCCTCATTTCCTCTCACATTCTTTCAGTTTTCAACATTCCTTTTGCTATATAGAGCTCTATATACGCAATAATATTGCAACATGGGCAGCAAAGCTCAACATGAGACCTTACATGAAGGAAAGGTGTTTTTATCTTACAATAAAATTGATTTCAGCCATACTGTCATATCCACATACAGCACCAGTAAGAGTGTCTGTCAAGCATGGAATCTCAGTAAGTGGGCAGCCAGGTGTATTTCCTCATTCAGACTTCCTCAGACATTCAAAGGACAAGGTATGTAGACTATCAATCCTCTCAACACTTCTCCTAGGTCCTTTTTTAGGTTATTGATGAAACACTGATTTTGGATGCATGTGTTTTTCCTTCTTAGGAGATGATAATGATTAGCCCCTTCATCCTGTCCCACCTCTCTGAATCACTGGGATTTATTGATTCTCCTCAGACTCACAATCTGGGTGCCCTGTTGTCGTGGTTTAAGCCCAGCCGTAACTCAGAACCACACAGCTGCTCTCTCACTCCCTCCTCCGCCTTCTTCCCCCCACTGCTTCCAGAGGGATGGGGAGGAAAATCAAAAGAATGTAACTCCCACGGGTTGAGATAAGAGCAGTCAGTAACTAAGGTATAACACAAAACACTACTGATACCACCAATAACAATAATAATGATAAGTGAAATAACAAGGGAACAGAATACAACCGCTCACCACCCGCCGACCAATACCCAGCCTGACCAAGCAGTGATCTCACCCTTCCAGGTAACTGCCCCCAGTTTATATACTGGGCATGACATGCTGTAGTATGGAATACCTCTTTGGTTAGTTTGGGTCAGGTGTCCTGTCTCTGCTTCCTCCCGGCTTCCCCTCCTCCCTGGCAGAGCATCAGACTCAGAAAGTCCTTGGTCAGAGTAAACATTACTGAGCAGCAACTAAAAACGTGGGTGTTATCAGCGCTGTTCTCAGGCTGAAAGTCAAAAACACAGCACTGCACTAGCTACTAAGAAGGAGAAAAATGACTGCTACTGCTGAACCCAGGACACCTGTGAAGATGCACATACATTTCATGGTATCTTGATGATCTGTTAATCTAGGTGTCATAACATAGTCCATGCCTGCATCTCTTCTGCTGCTCTTTGTTGCCCTGGTGCTTTCCACACCCAGACACTCATTAATACGAACCTAAAACTTTCTATTACATTTCTCTGTGTCTAGCTAAACAAAGTGTCACTTGTCAAGACTTTTCAGCAGTGGTGCTAGTTCACAGAGCTGCTGGCCACAAAACTTCTCCAGCATGTATGTATGTATGCTCCTCTGCGTGTAACTTGAAGCAGTCCTGAAGTTATTCACAAAGTGCTGTGCAAGTAGTTTGTATGAGGTGGCAAGACGGTGAGAATAGCCAGTTAAGAAGAAGGTAGCAAAAGCTTAAGCTCCACTACTGGTCAACATGCAGCTACAGCCTACATATGCATTTGGAATTCCCTCCTCCCACTCATGGTGCATGCTGATATTGTTAGTTGGCCAGTCCGGTGTGTCCTCTGATTCACTAGCTGTCCACACAAACAAGAGAGATTCATTTTCTGCCTACCTGATGAGAAAGATACCTTTGGATTCTCTAGAACCCCAGATAGAAAACTTCAAAGATCACCTTTCTTCCTCCTGCTACAGTATACAACAACCAAACCTTAAAAAGTAAGGTATTCAAATAATATCCTGTTGCAAAGACTGATGATTTCTGCAAGCAACTGACTTCATTGCATGGTAAGTTTTTGTGCCAGTTAATTCTAAATATCTCCTAGCAGCAGGAACTTATATTTTATTTTGCTTTCCTAATTAAAACAAATCCATCATGGATCAAAAATTTATAGAAACAATTTGCCTCGGTATTTTTCAAACAACTTTCTGCAGTACCTTTACAGCAGGGACGCTGATTAGCTTATTTCAGATTAATCTGATCCATTAAAAAGTCAAGCCAGAACTGTTTCAGGCAACTTTCCTATACTTTTCAATATTGATTTAATTTCCATAGGATATTATTTATTCTTCCCAATGATCACCTGATTTCAGGATTTCAGATTATATTTTTTTTTATCACTGTAGAGAAGAGTGAAAGTAAAACTTTCGAAAAAAATTAAAAGTGAAATTATAGTTCTGCTTAGACAGGTATATGATTTCTTCAATAAAACACCTGAATGAAAATCCTTAGGGTTTGTTTAAAAGCATAAACTGTTTTGCAGTCATCTTTATTATAGGATCTGTGGGGTGTAGAAAATAGTATAAGAGAGGAAACTAATCAACTCTGTCATGAATGTGTGCCCAGACTACAGATTTGTATGTTTGATCTGAAACAGCACATTGAAGTCTTGTTGATCGTTGCTCAGTACAGGTAAAAAATATATGTTCATGGAAGACTGTAAGAAAACACATTCTAGAGCCATCCATTTACCTGTGATATGTTCACATGGATTTTTATTAAAGAAATACACAGTAGATGGAAACAATCACGATGCTTAAAAGGCATGATTGTAACCTACAGAAAGGAACAGAAGAAACTCCTTATCTGCAATTATAACGACCAATAAAAACTATCACTTGGAGGTTGGGGTGAACATTAACAATCTGTTTTCTTGAATTGAAATCTAATGGAGATATGTTTCTCCTGAGAGTTAAGAAAAAAGAAAAGATTTAATATACAGGTGCTGAGAATCTGTAAACTAATGAGCTCTGTTAATTCCTATAAAGATTTACAGTGTGATATTTATACTGCATTTTAACTGTACATTAGAAATATATTCTGTCTGGCTGCTATGTGTTGGCTCCAGACTATGAAAGAGGGCTCAGACTGACTACTTCAGTAGTGTTATTAAACATAAACAGACTGAAAAGACTTATTTTTAGACTGTGGCTTACAGAATTTCATTACATGAGTAGTCAAAATATGTGTGGTAGTCTAGTTTGGCACAAAAAGCATGGGAAAGCCTTAACAGTCCTCATCTAGGCACTTAAGCTCACAAGAATGTTCAGTCACAATAACGTTAACGGGTATTTATATATGAAATAATTGTACTAATCAACATAAAACACTAGAGAAAAATAACAGAGTAAAAGCGAGAGCTTGTAGTATGTGCAGTGAAATTTTAGATCATGTGTATAAACAGAAACATGACAAAATCCATTATTTTATTTGATTTAGTTAGGGATTTTAAGTTCCCTTCTGTGAATGTTTGCTCCCAAGTTTGTTTTTGAAGGTTTTTTGGGGGCTTGCTTTTTATATGATGAATTAAATGGACTATATCATATTCTGCTAAGTGCATTTGCAGAATTCCTGTATTTTGACTGTTCAGCTGTGGAAGGCACCTACTGAAATAGTTGTGAAAATCTGCAAGTAAGTCTTTTATCCATTGTTCTGGTGCAATCTGGTTCCATTTGTTATACAGTCTCCCATATGCCTGGCCCTGATGAGTCTCATTGGCCTGTAGGGAAAAAGTGTTTATGCAACATCCAGACCTTCTTTAAGTATATTTAACAAATTCTCATAGAATTTTCAAAACAGAGTGATATAAAATAACTGTATGAGTTATCACTTCATATTGTATTGATTCGGTATAGGGGCTCTTTTCCTTTTTCTTGCAGTTCTGAGCCTCTCAAAATACATTTCCCTTGAGTTGCCCTAATTTCATTAATTTCTTTTAAAGTTGTGTTGCAACTACAGTTGTGTATAAAATAATTGAGGCTTTTATGAAAGCATATGTTTTAGATGGTTTCTGGTTTTATGAAGGTGGATGTGTTAATGTGTGAGTTTAAGTGCACCAAGTAGCCTAGAGGTCGTTATTTCTTTTTATCTTTTTCATCCCACTAGAAGCTTACTAGATAAATATCACCATAAAGCAGTCTAATTTGTATCCTTAGATCATCACAGCTGAGACTATCATAACACAGTAAAGCATTCTACCAAGTTACGTATATACTCTACCTTCAGCATCAATACAGAATATATTAAAACTTAATTTTCTTTTTACACAACCCATGCATAAGAATTAACAATGTATCTAAACTGGAAGGGACATGATTGTAATTATAATAAAAAAAGTAATGAAGATATTATCCATAAAAAGTGAATGAACAACAAATGAAAATACAAAATACAAAGTAAAAGTTCAGTAAATACTATGGAAAATTGAAACAGAATGAGGCATTATGCTCAATATGTAACTTCAAAATAGCCTACAATGTTTCCTATTTAACCCAATATTACTGGAAGCAGAATCACAGAAGATTCTCTACATCCTATTTTCGATCTGGTATGGAAATAAGCTTGGCTTCCCTAAAAAGGAATATTTTCTTTCCTCTCAGTACTAAATCTTTGAAAGAACAGTTTTCCTACCTTCTTTAAAAGCTATTAATAATTTGGGATGTCATGCTCTTTTTCTGGCAAGATTTCTTGCAATATTGGTTTCTGGATTGCTTGGTTCGTTTGTTTTTCCTGCGGTGCATTTCTTTATATTATTCTTTGGTTTCCCTGGAAAGCTTTAGAGCACATTACATAGACAGCACATATCTCAAACGCTTCCGTACCTCCTTTAAAGCAAAAACTCTCAGAGTGGAAATGAGTGTCATGTATTCGTATATTAAGCTGCTCATCAAGCTTCTTATGTTTCAAAGTCCATATAAATGAAATAATGAAGAAAAGGTGTATTTTAGAGTACATACCTTCCTTGTCCATCATAAAGACTTCTCCTACCTACATAGAAATTATCAAGGGGAAAAACTGCTATACTTTGTCTACCAAAAGGCTGAGGACTACTGCCTTTGTGTGTGTATGTATGTGTGTGAAAGGGAGGAGGGAAGATACAAGAGTGGGGGGAGAAGGGTTTAAATTACTGCAATAGTAGTGTAATTCATTTGGGATTCTCTCTTGCTGTGACCAAAGCATGCCTGTGAAGAAGTGTCTCATTTTCATGAGAGAAAAGTCCCACCTGTTTTAAAGGAATGTCAGGAAAGGAAGAATCTGTGAGTCTTCTCTCAAAGAACATTTATTAGGCTCTTTTCCCCCTTTGTTAGGTTACCACTCTTTAACACATAGCAGTAGATCATTTACTTACCAAAAGGGTATAATTACACTGGTAAAAAAGAAGACTGTTGATAGAAAGTAGAAAATCTAATAATGAATTGAGACTGAGCTATGAACAAAATAATTTTGCCACAAAATCTTCCCCGTCAAACCTCTAAAACCTTGGTTTTTGTTTTTTATTGCTCAGACTGAAGTACTGATTTAAATAGGGTTGGTTTGAGGGTTTTTTTAATTTCTTTTCTTTTTCACATATGTTTTAATTCTAAGCAGATTCATTGTAAGCCTGCTCCTGTAAGTTAAATACTAAAATCAGAAGTTGCTCTGTGAGAAGGTAGAAGAACTATCTGATAGATCTTGGGGTTTAGAGCATTTCTCTTAAAAGCTGAGCTTTTATTCACCACATCCTGATGTATGCAAAGATTCACTTTGAAAAAAAGCAAATTTTAATATAGATCACCTAAATTTGAAGCTTATTGCTCTTTTACTAAAATTGTTAAATGACAGATGTTTGGTTCCTGTGGGCATGACATTTTGTAGGTGTTGCAACCATGTCATTCAGCAAACCCACTGGAAGAAGGCCTCTGTTTCTCTTAATTTTAGATAATTTATGTATCAGTTTTATAGCAACTTGCTTGGAAAATACAAATTGGCCAGGTACTCAATTAGAGTTACCCTTTAATAAAGTAATAAAGTCCCCTTGATTATCCTCTTAAAGCAAAGTTAAAGAAGAACTGGTTCATTGATCCCAACATTTAAAGATGTTGGTTCAAAACCAGGCTCAGAGGCAAGATGATATTCCTCCTCCAAATTCAGATCAAGCAAAGATCTTCCTACTAGGATTCTGAGGCTTTTTGATTCGACCATTACCCCAGAAGGGCTCTGATTCTTCACTAGTTAAGGCTGACTGTTCTTACGCTGGGAGGATGTTGTAAAAGCAAAGCTTTTTGTATCTGGAGAGAACCTGGTTCCCACCCAAAGCACCTCAATGGCCTTCAAAGCTTCTGGAAGAGTTGAGCCATTGAGTTCCCAGAAAAAAACTAGGTAGCGGTTAAAGCATTCCAAAATTCTAGGAAGTTTATGTGACAATGTGATGTGATGGCTTGACTTCGTGAACGAAGATTTGGGAAGGGCTTTACCCATGCTTTTGCAAGTGTGAGTAAACCCTTCGGGCCTGTGCAGTGGATTTTTCAGGTGAGGCACAGCGTGCGTGGAACTGGCCCCACCCTTTACACCTGAGGTTTATCTGTCAGGGCCTAGCGAGCTTGGACAGTGACAGCAAAGTCCTCAGGTCATAAGTTCGGTTAAAGTATCCTTCTCTTACACGGATGGCCTTACAAGGCTAGACGAGGTCCATCTGCCTGGGTTTGAAGTTAGAGTTGTCCTTCTCCTAGGGCGATTGCCCGCAGGCTAGTGAGCCCATCCTGCCCATGGACACACTTTGTCTGACCCTTCAGTTGAGACCTGTTTGGCATGGGAGACCCTAGCAGAGGCATGTGCCACCACCAGCGTAGCTCTCAACCTCACAAGGGCACGCAAGCTCTTTCCCCATGATAAGGGGGTGTCCATGAAAGAGGAAGTTTATGTAGAGCACTTTAAAAAACAAAACAAAACAGTGGTAATTTACAAGACAGTTTATAGGATTTTTTTAATTAGGTTTATTTCAGAATATGATGGCCTCCAATCAAACTCTTCTCGACTCTTACAGGAAGCCAATTTCAGAGTGTTTCATGACTGTCTTCTGAGACAAGAAAGTACAAAATGAAATATAATCTTCTGTAAATAAGTAAATTCAGTTCTAAATAACGTTAAGTTTGATGGCTTTGTAACAATAGCAATGGAAAGTTACTTAGATAAATGTTTCACAAAAATTAGTAAGAACGCAGCCAAAGAACATAATGAGAATCCTTGTATAAGATAAATCATAGTTGGTGTAGTTTTAGGTCCTTATGAACTTCGTACAAAATAATTGTAAGAAAAACAGGACATGTAGATAAAGAGTATCTGAAACTAGCAGATGTCCAGGATGTGCTGTAGCTAAACTAACTGGTAAGTAGAAGGACAGGATGAAATCATTCACTTATGTCTGCAGTCTTACTGAACCAATTAAGCCGGTGTAAGCATTTATCTACTGCACATGCTTCAAAGATTGCCAGAACGAGTTCAAGGAGCGGCTAAGTGATGAATATTGTTGGAAGAAGTAAACGACCTCCAAAGACCACTATCACGTTGTTGTGTGCATGCAGAAATGGGCATAGAATCCCATAAAGTGGTTCTTGGATGGTTAATAGATACGTATGGCGTTTAATGAATATGTATGTTAAGCAACAATATAACCACAGTCTGTTTGAAGTTCGGCAGAGACGCTAGGAGGAGCTATCCCCCATGTCTCCCAGTGCTGCAATAAAGACTACCTGCTTGTCAACTTTGTTGGCGAGTTCTTAGTGAGTTCTGTGAATCACTTTGTGTATCTTTGTCCCACAAATTTGTAACAAAAAAGTCATGTCACGCTACGCATGCGAAGCTCTACTGGAAGGCTTGCCAACCAAATGGAAGCTAAAAGCTAGGATCACTGACAACAGTCCACCAAGACCATGTAAAGAACTTGTAGCCAGTACTTATGTTCAGCAGAGATTTTTGAAGTGTTCCCTCACCATCTGTTTCTCTGTTCTACAGATGACAAGAAGGCCATGATTTTAAAGGAATCATTTTGAAGAAACTACTCCTTCTCCATCCCAAGAAATAACGCTGACTCTCTTCCATAAAGAAAACAATTGAGCACAAAACGCAGTCTTTGGTTTTGCTCTTGTCAACATCTGAGGGACACTACCACTTAGAAACTGGTTGCCTTGTCATGTGAGATGCTACTTAGTTGTCAGGTATCTGCACACTCTTGAGCTTCTCTGTACAATCACAACCACCTGCACTTCCTCAGATAACCTGAATGAACATCATTTGGGAGTGTGATGATGCCACACAGATGCAGAGTACGCCAGGAAGTGACACGTATATCGGATGAAGAAGAGTATAAAACCAGTGACTTTGGGGAAGTGGGTTGCGTGCCGTTGGCGGAGCAAAGACTCCCCGGCCGCCCAACGCTCTTTTGCTTGCTGTCGCTTGCTCAATAAACCGATTTGATTCATTGGTCTGGTTCTCGTCAATTTATTTGAGCCACATTTATAACAATTTTGGTGCTGTGACTCAGATAGAGGAAATCTGGTGCGAAGCCCTACACAGGGGAGGCGCCCTGCTGTATAGTGGCCCTTGCTTGGGTGCTATCTCACCATACCCTCTACCGACGAATCCTAAATTCGACAGCAAGCAAAAGAAAGCTGGCAACCCCATGATCTTTGTGCACGAAGCTCCAAACGAAGACGCAGGAGTGCGTAAAAATAGGCCTGGTTACCCGTTCGGTTGGGGTTGGGTATCCCAGAGTGTGCCTGTGTGAGACATCCAATTAAGGACGAAGTGAGTGTGGACCCCTTAGTAGTGCGGCTCCCATCTCCCGCAAGAGACTGGGCCATGAACAGGGGGCTGTTCGTGTGTGTGTGAGAAGGCACTCTGGAAGATGGGACAGAAGAAAAGCAAGCCTTCTGATTCCATGGGGGGGGGGGGGGTCAGAGCTTAAGGCTAAGCTACCCCAGATACCACCGGATAGTCTGTTGGGATTGATGATTAAATATTGGGATGACTACCCTTCTAGGCAGGGTAAGGACAAAGTAAAAATGGTACATTACTGTATGGAAGTTTGGGGAGGTAAGCAAATTAGAGGTGATCATTTATATTGGCCCATATTTGGGTCCTTTGAGGGCTGGATCTGCCAGGCTTTAAATATTTACGTTAATTCAAAGGAACCATTTAGTTTGGAGGAAAGCGAGTATGCACATTTATGGATAGGGTCTGAAACTAGGACAAATTTATATCCTTTAAAAGAAAGAAAAGGGGGGGGCAAAGAAGAAGAAGCGGAGTGAGGATGAAATCCCTGTTTCGCCTCCCCCTTATATAACACTGCCACCGCCACCGCAGCCCTCTCCTCCTCCAGCAGCTCCAAACTACCCCAGTGATTCAGATTCTACCCCTAGTTCCTCCGAGGAGAACAGGCGGGTGACCCGGAGCCAAAGTAGGGCAAGGGAAAGCAGGGGTAATCTATATCCCCTCCAGGAGGTTGCAATGAGAGTAGCGCAACGTGGTATGGGATATGTCTCTGTTCCTTTGAACTCAGGAGACGTTAGAGACTTCAGGAAGGAAATAGGTAACTTATTAGAGGATCCCTGGGAGTTGCAGGATGAGTAGATCAGTTTTTGGGGCCCAATGTTTACACCTGGGATGAACTGCAGGCCATATTGGGTATTTTGTTTACGGCAGAAGAAAGGGATATGATCCAGAGGGCTGGAATGAGGATTTGGGACCAGCAACATCAGCAAGGTCCCGCAGCAGATGTTAAGTGGCCCCTCCAGAGACCTAATTGGAATAATCAAAATGAAATGGATAGAGGCCATATACAGGACTTAAGGACTATCATAGTTCACAGGATAAGGGAATTGGTCCCTAGGGGACAAAATATTAATAAAGCCTTCAGTGAACACCAGAAGAAGGATGAAACCCCTACAGAATGGTTAGAGAGACTTAGAAAAAATCTCCAACTTTATTCAGGGCTAGATCCTAGCACGTCAGTAGGGCAAGCCTTACTGAAAACACAATTTGTAGCTAAATCATGGATGGATATTAGGAAGAAGCTGGAAAAAATAGAAGATTGGCAGGACCGTGGTTTAGAAGAACTACTGAGAGAAGCTCAGAAGGTATATGTTCGTAGGGAAGAGGAGACGCACAAGAAGCAGGCTAGAATGCTGGTAGCAGTGGTCAGGGAAGGACAGAAGGTACCCATTCCTAGGAAGGGGCCCGAATCTTGACAATTGGGATCGGGACCCCGGAGGCCTCCAAGGGAAAAAAGAACGAGGAACGGTGGTTTGTTTCTGTTGTAGAGGAAAAGGACATGTTAAGAAAGACTGTAGAAAGAGGATGATGGATGAGAAGATGTTCAAGGAAGATTAGGGGTGTCAGGGGCTCTATCTGCTGGGGACTCGAGAAAGAACAGAGCCCTTGATAAAATTAAAAGTGGGTCCCTGGCAACAAGAAGTTGAGTTCCTAGTGGACTCAGCAGTGGAAAGATCAACTGTTGAAGAATTGCCCTGAGGATGTAAGATATCCCCAGAGATGGTGCAGGTTATTGGAGCAAAAGGAGAACCTTTTGGAGTACCTGTAATAAAAGATGTACTTTTTGAAACGCATTCCGAAATGGGGGTGGGGTCCCTGCTGCTAGTGCCTGAAGCAGACTATAATTTATTGGGCAGAGATCTAATGATTGAACTAGGGATTAGTTTAGAGGTAAAGGATGAAACATTGAAGATTAAATTGTGCCCACTGCGAGTAACAGATGAAGAAAAGATAAACCCTGAAGTATGGTATACCCCAGAAACGGTAGGCAAATTGGATATCGAACTGTTTTCAGTCACGATAAGGAGCCCCGAAATATCAGTAAGGATAAAACAATACCCTTTGTCTAGAGAAGGGAGGCAGGGTTTGAAACCCGAAATCCAGAGGTTACTTGAAAAAGGATTACTGGAACCTTGTATGTCTCCCTTTAGCATTCCCATCCTGCCCGTAAGGAAAGCAGATGGAAAATACAGGTTAGTGCATGATCTACGAGAAATCAATAAGAGAACAGTAGCTAGATTCCCTGTAGTGGCAAATCCTCACACTCTTTTAAGTCAATTAGGTCCTGATGAGCAGTGGTACAGTGTAATAGATCTTAAGGATGCCTTTTGGGCATGTCCTCTGAGAGAAGATTGCAAAGACTACTTTGCCTTTGAATGGGAGGACCTGGATACCCATAGAAAACAACAATTACGGTGGACAGTTCTGCCTCAGGGATTCACAGAATCTCCGAACTTATTTGGAACAAATTTTAAAAGGATATGACTTAAGTGAGGGTGTCACACTGGTTCAATATGTAGATGATTTACTTTTAGCTGGGAAAAGTGAGGAGAAAGTCCGACAGGAGAGATTAAATTATTAAATTTCTTGAGCCTACAGGGATTGAAGGTATCAAAGTCAAAAGTGCAATTTGTTGAGGAAGAAGTAAAATACCTGGGACATAGACTAAGCAAAGGAACAAAGAAGTTAGACCCTGAGAGAGTAAATGGCATACTATCACTATCAGCCCCTAAAACTAAGAAGCAAGTTAGACAGCTGTTAGGACTCTTTGGATATTGCAGGCAGTGGGTTGAAGACTACAGCAAAAAGGTGAAATTCCTCTATACTAAGTTGACTAAAGACGGATTATTAAAGTGGACAGCAGATGATGAGGGGCAACTAGAAGCATTAAAGGCAGACTTAGTTAATGTCCCAGTTTTAAGCCTACCAGATGTAAAGAGACCATTTTATTTATTCGTCAATATTGATGAAGGAACTGCATTTGAGGTTCTGGCTCAGGAATGGGCAGGAGGAAAGAAGCCGGTGGGTTACCTCTCTAAGCTTTAAGACCCTGTGAGTAGAGGATGGCCTACCTGTCTACAGGCGATAGTGGCTGCAGCTCTCCTAGTAGAAGAGGCACATAAAATCACCTTTGGAGGCGAACTAAAGGTACTGTCGCCACATAATATCAGGGGTATATTACAGCAGAAAGCCGATAAACGGATAACAGACGCCCGTCTTATGAAGTATGAAGGCATTTTAATCTCCTCTCCTAAATAAGAACTTGAAGTAACAAACTTACAAAATCCAGCACAATTCTTATATGGGGAGCCAAGTGAAAGTTTGACTCATGATTGCCTGCGCAACATTGAGGAACAGACAAAGATTAGACCAGACTTAGAAGAAGAGGAGCTAGGGGAGGGAGAGAAACTGTTTGTAGACAGATCTTCCCGGGTAGTCGAAGGGAAACAAAAATCAGGATATGCAATAGTTGATGGGAAGGAATTCAAGGTAATACAGTTGGGACTCCTAAGCCCCAGTTGGTCTGCTCAGGCATGTGAATTATATGCAGTATTAAAGGCTTTACAGTTATTAAGAGGTAAAGTTGGAACCATATATACGGATTCAAAATATGCTTTTGGAGTCGTGCATACTTTTGGGAAAATATGGGAAGAGAGAGGGTTAATAAATTCACAAGGAAAAGGGCTTATACATGAAGCACTCATTACTCAAACTCTCCAGGCTTTAAGGGAACCAAGGAAAATAGCTGTAGTACATGTAAGAGGACATCAGAAGGGATTATCTCCCACAGTAAAAGAAAACAATTTAGCAGACACGGAAGCAAAACGGGCAGCACTCTTAACAGTATCTATAATCCATCAGAGAAAAGGTCTACAAGATCAGCAGCCCAAGAATAGGGAACCTCAAGCGGTAGTGTTCACCACACAAGAACGAGAAAAACTTAAATAGATGGGAGTAAAAGAAAGTCAGGGAGAGTGGAAATTACCGGATGGAAGAATAGTACTACCGAAAACTTTGGCTTGGAAAGTTATGAAAGAATTCCATAGGGCCACACACTGGGGAGCTCAAGCCTTAATAGATCAGTTTGCCCTAAAATATATGTGTATTGGAGTTCATAACAGGTTGCAAAAGTTGCGAAACAGGTGATTGCTTGACTTGCCAACGTGTGAATAAACAACACCTCCAAAGGCAAATACCTGGAAGGCGGGAACTGGTGACCCGTCCTTTCTCTAGAATACAGGTAGGTTTTACTGAACTGCCTAAGGTAGGGAGATATAGGTATTTATTAGTAATAGTAGACCATTTGACACACTATGCAGAAGCATTCCCTACTGCTAGAGCCACAGCCAAAAGTGTAGTGAAAATATTACTGGAGAATATAGTTCCCAGGTATGGGATTACAGAAGTCATTGACTCCTATAGGGGTCCTCATTTCATTTCCAAAACAGTTAGGGAAGCATCAGCTCCTATGGGGACAAAGGGGGAGTATCATACCCCATGGCATCCGCAAAGCTCTGGACGAGTGGAAAGAATGAATGGGGAAATTAAGAAACAGTTAACAAAAATTATGTTAGAAACTAAAACTTCCTGGGTAAAGAGTTTACCTCTAGCATTGTTGAATGTGAGAACTCAGCCAAGAACTGATGTAGGGATATCACCCTTTGAAATGTTGTATGGAATGCCATATGATATGGAATTCCCAGCCGAACACCCGAAGGTAGAGGATGAACATTTTAAATCTTACATCGTACATTTAATGCAGAGAAGGGAAGAATTGTGCAAATGGGGTATGATAGCCCAGAGACCACCTCTAAATATGTTCATACACTCTATTAAACCAGGAGATAAAGTTTTAGTTAAAACATGGAAAGAGGCATCTTTAACTCCTCGATGGGAGGGACCATTTCTTGTTTTACTCACCACAGAAACAGTGATTCGTACGGCCAAAAGTGGATGGACCCATTCGACACTCGCCAAGGGACCGACTCAAGATATACAGTGGAAAGTGACCAGCCAACCTGGGGACCTTAAGATCACCTTAAAGAAAGGGACATAAAATATAATTAAAACGTGGCTATGGGAAGGTCCAGAGACGTTGTGAGGAGCCCCACTAATCAATGGTTTGGGCTTGAATCATGGGAGTTTATAAACCCCATAAGACATTATATACTTAGATTTGACAGACGGGTCCTGTTAGAAGGAATATATAGAACTTCTGCAGGAAGGGTAGTAACTTTGGATTGGGAGCAACCACCTGTGGAAAGATTGCATATTGAAAGACCTCCCATAATACCCTGTGTCTGTGGAAAGGTCCGAATCTTTCGATCTAATCAGGGAATACACACCGCTTGGGTCCTAATTAAATGTGAAAGTTGTAACCAGAGGTGGTTTTGTTCCTCCCCTCATAGACTCAATCTTTGCTGTTGGTGTGAAAAAGAATACCCAGATAAGCTACATTTTGAGCCAGAAATTTTAAAATTAGTTTGTGGAAGGTCACAACTAATCCCAGAAATCTGGGATGTGCAAGAAGAGGACTGGGATCGAACAATTGAAATCTGCAAAATTCAATTTGGGTGGAAACAAAGGAAAACCAGGAATAAAAATTGATTATTGAGAATCAGAAAATTGGTGGGCTCATAAGTGCCTTTAAGGGCAGTTACCTATATCCAAAAGGGGAGACAATTGGAACAAGGAGAACATATACCCGAGAGCCCTAAACTCTGCCCTCAAGGATATTAGGATTCAACTATGGCCGAGCCCCTGAAGACTGCGACTGCTGCCGAGAAGAAAAATGACCTCGCTGCTCCAGGCAACGGAGTAGGCGATGGAGGCAGAGGCGTACTAAGGTGGGGATATAGAGGGACCATAGCCACCAAAAGTTTAGGGTGGAAAGAGGCGCAAATTAAGTGGATGGGCCATGTGGGTAGTAAGACCCCTACCAAATTTCAAAGGAAGGATTGGAAATCCGGATTTATGAGAGGAGGTAACCAACCAATTTTCTGGATCATCTACTGGATATGGGGATGGACATTAATCCCGGTAAAAGGATATATCCATCAACCTTTCAAGTGGACCTTGTACAGATGGGAAGATCAATGAATAGTCACATCAGGAGGGCCCACTTTTACAGCTAGCCTCTGTCAAATAGCACCTATAAGCCTGTGCTTAGATCGTATGAGATTTTACTTCTGCCCAAGCTCGAATCCAGGAAAAGGATATTGCAATTACCCTGGGGAATATTATTGTGCCTACTGGGGATGCGAAACAATAGCCTCAGATTGGGTCCCTGGAAATCCGGACAGGTTTTTAAGGGTACAGTGGGGGCCTTATGGATGTACCCCTCTGAAACGAGACTGGAGTGGAGGAATAGTATCCCTGGGAAACTGTCGGCATCTTATGATTAATATAACGAACCCTTTCGACCAAGGGTGGATAACGGGGAAAACTTGGGGGGTATGATATAAGGAACCAGGAGCCAATAGAGGGGGCCTCATTTTAATAAAGAAGGAACCAATCCCACAAGATCCTAAACCCGTAGGACCTAACAACATATTAGCAGAAAAACCATCAGAGGAAATTCCTAAAATAGACGAAGTGGGGGTTAAAAATGACATAATAATTTCCAACAACTCAATGATTCTCGTATTGAATGACACTCAAAATCCTAAGGACAGTAATGGAGACAACTTTCTTTGGAAATTAATGGAAGCTAGTTACCAGTTGTTAAATGCCACCAATCCCAACCTAACTGAACATTGCTGGCTGTGTTATGGGATAAAGCCTCCTTTTTATGAAGCAGTGGGAGTTACTACAAAGGCTAGGTGTGTAAATGGTTCTAACCCAGAAGAATGTACATGGGGAAAGGAAAATCAAGGGATAACATTGGCTCAGGTCACTGGAAAGGGCAGATGTGTAGGAAAAATTCCAAAACATCAAGAACATCTATGTGAAGTTAATACAACTGCTGCTAAACAGAAAAAAACAGCTAAGTGGTTATTACCAGCCAAAAACGCCAAGTGGGTTTGCTCAAACATAGGTGTAACACCTTGCCTGTTGCTAGAATTGTTTAATGATTCCTCAGACTTTCGTATCCAAGTAATGATAATACCAAGAATTCTTTACCATCCTGAAAATTTTATGTATGACCACCAGACTGCCCAAGACCATCACGTGTTTAAACGAGAACCTTTCACTGCATTAACGATAGCCACTTTGATGATCTTGGGAGGTACAGGAGTAGCCTCAGTAAAGAATTTCACACCTTAAGAATGGCTGTAGATGAGGACTTAGTCACAATCGAACAATCCATAAGTGCCCTAGAAAAATCTGTACAGTCATCTGAAGTAGTGTTACAAAATCGAAGAGGATTAGACCTAATGTTCCTACAACAAGGAGGGCCTTGTGCCACACTTAAGGAAGAATGTTGTGTGTATGCTGATCATACTGGGATTGTACGGGATACCATGACCAAGTTACGAGAAGGACTAGAAAGAAGAAAAAGGGAGCGAGAAGCCCAACAAAGTTGGTATGAGTCATGGTTTAATTACTCTCCATGGTTGACTATATTACTGTCTACCATTGCAGGGCCCTTAATATTGTTAATTCTGGGACTAACTTTTGGCCCCTGTGTGTTTAACAAAGTGATGGCAATGGTGAAAAGCAGGCTAGAGGCTGCCCACTTGATGCTCATTAGGGCTCAATAGGAGCCACTAGATAAGGAATCTGCAGTAGAAGACGCCTTAATTTTAAGCCACGCGGAACTCCAAAGATTTGATGAACAAAATGGTAAACAGAAAAAGGGGGGATTGTGATGAGTAAATTCCTGTTTGTTAATCAAATATTGCTTGCTTAAGAGTTACCGGAAAATCACGACACTTTGACATTTTGCTTATAGACCGCAGGCATGTGGTAAAGAATGTATGGGGGAAGGAGATAAGGAGCCTTCCTCCCCACACCCACCGGGAGGCAGAATGAGACCCCTTATCAACAGGCCACACAGACGCAGAGTACGCCAGGAGGTGACACGTATATCGGATGAAGAAGAGTATAAAACCAGTGACTTTGGGGAAGTGGGTTGCGTGCCGTTGGCGGAGCAGAGACTCCCCGGCCGCCCAGCGCTCTTTTGCTTGCTGTCGCTTGCTCAATAAACCGATTTGATTCATTGGTCTGGTTCTCATCAATTTATGTGAGCCACATTTATAACAGGAGTACATTGTAATGCAGAGCTTCCAGCTTGTGCTCAGGCAATCGACTGATTCACAGAGATCCATGCTGAAGCAGGAAGTGACACGCAAAGCTTTAAGGGTTAAACAGTTAGGTTTGCCCTGCAGTGCCTACTCAATGAATCAGGGAAGAGCTATTAGTAATACTTAGGAAAGAACAAATGGCCTTGATGGGCAGTCAATCTCAAATGCTTCACAATCAAGGAAACAGTCTCCCATGCCAGCTCAGGGATCACCACACCTGTGATGGGCAGGGAATGGAAATGCATTATTATGAATTTCTCCTTCCAGGCATGAAAATGCAGCCTCTTCTGTGGCCAATTCCCAGTACCCACAAAGAACTAAGAGAGGTTAGCAAGGAAACAGCTGTTGGGCTCTCGACAACCTCCCTTTGTTCCCAGGAGAAGACATCTACAACTATCCTGATGCAGTCCCATATTAACAGTATTTAAAATTCCCTTTTAAAGTCGCACTTATTTTAACAGCATAAAGGGAACTACATTGTAAGTAGAATGTGTAGGACTGAATGCAGTCTTTGCACCTGGGCGCAGATATCCCTCCAGAAATCACTCTTTGTTAACTTCACGTTTGGCCCAATTACTTCAGGAACAAGAAGACAACACCTGGTAGGACTCACATATTTCTTTCAAGAAGCAGACACATCCCATTTTTGTTTTGTGGCACATAAACTGGGAAGACAAGAGCTGCAGTAAAATTTGACAGCTAGTGAGTGAGTGTGCTAAGTGCAGTTACTGGCAGTGCACATTCTGTTCTGGCACTCTGGATGCTCAGAAGCAACTGAACACTGAAGAAGTGTATCTGAAATTTGTTTTTACATAAAAGAATGCAATCGTAATGGGCTTGTAATTTGGTTTTAGTGTTTGTGTAAAGGCAGTATGGGAAGTACACAAGATAAAACAGGCCATGCATGTTGTGCTAAAAAATATATTGAAGAAGAAAAAGATGTTCTCCAAGTGTGTGACTAAACAAAGGAAATATCCTTGGATCACTGGCCAGTTCAAAACAGCAGATACCATCTTTATTGCCTGTTAAACATGCATTACATTGCAAATCAGCAAAATTGAAAGGCAGTAAAAACAAAGCTTGTGTCATTTGGACCCTGTTGTATGCCTTACATCATGCATAGGATCTCCCAAGAGAAAAGGAGAAAAACATCTTGGAAAAAGAAACACAGAAATAGAAAAATCGAAAATGAAATTTCAAAATTTACAGAACCAAACAGTAACTTAATCAGAAGAAATTATTTTAGACGTTGTTTACAAATTAAACAACTAGAGTTAGATGTTGGAGAACTGCAAGGTTAGAAACAGGATGTTTTGGGAAATGAGCTAGAAAAAGCTGTAACAGCAGCTTACTATCTAGCAGAGCAACATGAAGTCATTCAATGAATGCATCAGTGCATTTTAGTTAAGCCAGACAAATTTTAACAGGTGAGTAAGAGGTTTTAGCCCCATTTTTCCCAGGGAAGAGCGTTACTATTCATTTGAGAGCCACTGCACTGTTGCAGGATGCTGGGACCATGCAGGAGGCCCAGCCAATTACAAGGGAAGGACACCTGTAAACACACTTTGCTGATGACACCAAGCTGTGTGGTTTGATTGATACCCTGGAAGGAAGGAATGCCATCCAGAGGGACCTTGACATGCTTGTGAGGTGGATTGATGCCAACCTCATGAAGTTTAACCATGACAAGTGCAAGGTCCTACACCTGGGTCAGAGCAATCCCAGGCACACTTACAGGGTGGGCAGAGAAGAGATTCAGAGCAGCCCTGCAGACAGGGACTTTGGGGTGTTGGTCAATGAGAAAATGAACATGACCCGGCTTCAGTGTGCACTCACAGCCCAGAAAGCCAACTGTATCCTGGGCTGCAACAAAAGGAGCGTAACCAGCAGATCAAAGGAGGTGATCCTGCCCCTCTACTCTGCTCTCGTGAGACCTCACTTGAAGTATTGTGTACAGTTCTGGTGTCCTCAACATAAAAAGGACATGGAACTGTTGGAGTCCAGAGGAATGCCACAAGGATGATCAGGGGGCTGCAGCACCTCCCATATGAAGACAGGCTGAGAAAGTTGGGGCTGTTTAGCCTGGAGAAGAGAAGGCTGCGTGGAGACCTCATAGCAGCCTTCCAGTATCTGAAGGGGGGGCTATAAGATTGCTGAGGAGGGACTCTTGATTAGGGACTGTAGTGATAGAACGAGGGGTAACAGGTTGAAACTTAAACAGGGGAAATTTAGATTGGATATAAGGAAGAAATTCTTTACTGTGAGGGTGGTGAGGCACTGGAATGGGTTGCCCAAGGAAGTTGTGAATGCTCCATCCCTGGCGGTGTTCAAGGCCAGGTTGGAGAGAGTCTTGGGTGAGATGGTTTAGTGTGAGGTGTCCCTGGCCATGGCAGGGGGGTTGGAAATAGATGATCTTAAGGTCCTTTCCAACCCTAACTATTCTATGATTCTATCATTCAAACTGTGATTTATGCTAATCAGGGCCCTCACTCTCCTCCGGGCAGAAGGCAGAAAACCTCACAAACTCCAGATTTCTGTGTTTCGATTCAGAGAAATCTCCAGGAACTTGCCAACAAAGATTAAGTTGACAAGCAGGTATTCTTTATTAGGGCACCAGGAGACATGGGGGATAGCTCCTCCTAGTGTGTCTCTCCTAATTGCTAAACAAGCCGTCCTTTTGTAGTCATACATATTCATTACGTTCATACATGCATATTCATGAGGCTACTTATGCATTACATTGTTCTTCTAGAAAGTTTCCTTGCATGCGTACATAAAGGTGGTGGTGGTCTTTGGGGGTCTTTTACTTCTTCCAACAATCTTCATCACTTCTGGCAGTCTTTGAAGCATTCAGGGTAGACAATGCTTACACCAGCTTAATTGGTTCGGTAAGATGCAGATTTAATTGTCCTGTCCCTCTACTTGTCAGAGTTAGTTTAGCTGAAGCCCATCCTGGACATCTGCTAGTTTCAGATACTCTTTATGTAAACATCCTGTTTTCTATCCTGTTGTTCTTACACTTATTTTTGTACTAAGGTCATAAGGACCTAAAACTACATCAACTACAATGCTTTATGAGATACACAGATTCTCATTATGTTCTCTAGCTGCACTCTGACTGTATTTTTTTTTCTTCTGTGAAACATGTACCTCAGTTATTTTCCATTGCTACTGTTACAAAGCCATCAAACTTAACTTTACTTAGAGCTGATTCTACTTATTTACAAACGTTTGTATTTCATTTTGTGCCTCCTTGTCTCACTTACAGAGTAATCTAACCTTTAGCTGGAGGTGACCACCTGTTAATCAAAGCTTCTTGGGCTAAAGAAAATCACGGACATCCAGAGGGGCAATTTAATTCACTGACTATTCATAATCCCTGCCCAAAATTTCCTGAATTCACACAAAATCCATTCAGAAATGAACTCTGGAAGGAACTAAATGATCTTGGAGAAGATAAGCCAATCTACCAGAATGAAATCTACTGATACTTTTATGGAAGCTCCATAGATAGAGTTCGGAGAAACCTGCAGGAACTCGCCAACAAAGTTTAAGTTGACAATTCTTCATTGTGGCACCAGGACACATAGAGGATAGCTCCTCCTGGCATGCCTCGTTCAAGCATCAACCAGGCTGTGACCATATTGTCCTTAAACATACATATTCATTAGATTACATACATATTCATTAAGTTACTTATACATTACATCATACTTCTAGAGAATTCCTCCCACTTGCACACTAAAATGTGGTAGTGGGCTTTGAGACCCCTGGTGGTTATTTCTTCATCATCTTCCTCTTCATCACTTAATTTTGGGATCCTTGTCATGTCAATAACCACCAGGCTTATCTTAGTTTCCTTATCTCTATAGTTATTAACAAAGCCTAAGGTCCTTGAAGTTTCTTATTTACAACCCCATTCTTCAATCAACCCCATTCTTCAATCAACCCCATTCTTCAATCAACCCTATTCTTCAATCAACCCCATTCTTCAAAAGATAGGAGCAGGGATTATAGCAACTGTGTGCCCTGAACTGAATCAGTATCAAAGTTCGTAAAGTGAGTCTGGGCAACAATACAGTGAGTCCTAGACAAGCTCTGTAAGGTTCCTGTAGGCAGACACCACAGATTCTGGCACCTCCGCCAGTGGATTCTCTTAGGACAACCCTCAGCCAAATGTCATTGGGAACTCAGAAAAAAATGCCCCTCTTATGTCTGAAGTGACTCATTTTTCCACAAAACAATGAGGGTGGTGAGGCACTGGAACAGGTTTCTCAAAAAGTAAACACCACATCCCTGGAACCATTCAAAGTCATGCTGAATGGGGTTCTGAGCAACCTGACCTAGTTGAAGATGTCCCTGCTCATTGCAGAGGGGTTGGACTAGATGACCTTTAAAGGTCCCTTCCAACCCAAACCATTCTATAATTTTATGGTTAATTTCAGGAAAATTCAACTAGTGGTTGCTTATCTCAACAGCTGTCTTGTAATATGTTACTGATATACATATGTGGCTGTGGATTTTATAATCCTGCTAGGACAGCACAGCATTATGAAGCTGTATCCTCATCTTTACCAACATTTATCCTGTTTCAGGTTTTCTTACTCTCTTTTCCTCTCTTCTAGTAACGTTCTTGGAAACATCTCATTTTAGTTAGCCATATTTGTTTTAAGTTTCTTTAAATTGTAAACAGAAGAGGAATTATTTGGGATACAGTCCCTCTTTGATGAAACTGAGAGCTGTGAAATTAACAAAGGGCTGACTGAAGGTAAAATTCTTTGCTATCCTGTTTTGCCAGTAATAATTTTAAGCAAAATATGTATGCCTGTACTTTCGTGTTACTTTATTTCCTGTCAAGGACTATGAATTAATTAATAACATGATCCATGAGTGTGAATTGAGAATTTGGATCTTACCCTGTGTTTGCTACTGTTGAACTAAAAAATCCCAAATGTGTATCCATCCTCTGAACCAAATCACCCTCTCCCCAAACACATTTCAGATTCTGAGCATACATGGGGCTCTTAGCCACATGCAAAAGCCCTTCACGTAACAGTACTTCATGTTTCCTTTAATGAACCAGTCTGTCATATGTGTTGCAACAGAAGAAACTGTATCATGGCACGATACACTTGCCAAGCCCTACTTCCGAAAAAGTACTCATCTATTAAAGCAGATCAGGACTCAGCTGTTGAGCGGTTTTTACTGTCCAACAAATTACTTAATTTGACTGATAACATAATGTTAGTTACTGGTATTTTTTTGGTAGCCTGAAGCTATGAATGGCTCTTGAATATGGTACTGCCGCTGATGGACTAGGATTTGATGAAATCATATCAGATTTTCATCGGATCATCTACAGATGACTTTGCTTTTTCCTTTATTATGATTAAAGGCTTACAAACAGATTCATCAGAAAATTTCTGGTATGGTTTACTGAATTTCCTCCTACTGTTCAACTCCACATAGACCATGAGCATTTCCTGACTCAGAAAATGCTCTCCATGACAGTTAAGAAGCTTGCTGCTTCTCTTGTAGATATCCCAGCATGTAACAGTAATGGCTCAGAAGATGATATTTATCCATAGCCATGACTACTTACAGGGTTTCCATCAATCACCCTCTCAGGAACTGTCCTTAGCCTGCTGGCAGCACTCAGGACCAGTCCACCAAGGCTGCGTAAAGAACTTTCAACCAGTGCTTTTGTTCAGCAGGGATTTTTGAAGTGTTCCCCACTCTTTTTATTGTTTCCTTGTTCCACAGGTAACAACACCAGATTTTTAAAGACATTTTAGTGCAAAATGCAGCCCTTTGCCTTTTTTTTTTCAGAGATCACATAAAACTCAGCACACCTGAGAGGCTCTACTACTTACATTTTGCCTAGTCAGGTGAAGTGCTAGTCAGCCTTTGGGTACCTGCACACACTTGGGCTTCTCTGTGGAGGCAGGACCACCAACACTTCCCCAGATCACCCGGACATTGTCTGAAGGTTGTAAGCCGACCCGGAACATCGCAGAAAACGCCGCACACCACGGAAAACAGTGAAGCCGCGACCCATAGCCCCACGTCCCAGGCAGGCCGGGGCCCCAAGAGGAGTCTGGGCAGGAGCCGCTGCTGCTGAGCGAACGGTCTCCACGGGCCGCCACGGACCGCTGCGGCCCGCCCGTGAGGCGGTGCTGAGCGTTCTCCGCAGGGAGAGCGTGCGGGCGGAGCAACAGCCGCCCACCGCCCCAGGGCCTTGCAGGCCGTGTTTCGAGGCGGCCGGGCACTCGGGCGCCCGCCCAAGGGCTCCGGGAGCGGCCCGCAAAACCTCCGTATCGGTGAGAACCGCACAGGAGACAGCAGCAG